>NW_027273870.1:15872500-16087500 GCF_046630095.1 Trachinotus anak | reverse complement strand
CAAATATTAATTTGGTATCACCAATTGAAGATCAGGTTGCTGCTCACTCGGTCTCAAGCTGCCGTCAGCAGCGACAACAATGATCAGCAGGCCACTTTAGCTTACAGCCACACCTTCAGTTATGGATGGTTGAAAGTTTTTTAATGTTAAAATCTTTATTCCAGCTCAGCCCTGACGTACTATATTTCTTCTATTGTCAGCAAGTCCCAAGAAAGTGGTTTATTTTGAGTCTCTGCCTAGCACAGCCATTAATACTCACTACAGCACCGAGTCCATTGCAGAAAATGGACAAATTAACAGGACAAATGAACCCTGAGGCAAAACAGTCACTGTCAAAGTCAATGTCTAGGGAGCCATTTCAGGGGTCATGTTTAAAGGTGAAAGGGTCAAAGGATGGCGGTGTAAAAGGTCAATAGGTGAGAGGGGTCAGTGCTGTGCTGACCTGTAGTGTGCCCCCACCTTTTCCTCTCCTCACGTCTCCTTTTCCCTTCCTTCCCTCCTTCCCTCTGTCCCCAGTGTTTCAGCAGGATTATGGGTCTCTCCTGGGGACGGAAATTGGCTGCTCCTCCAGTCTCTTCACCAGCCAGGCAGGACAGATGCAAGGTAGGTGGAGAAAAAAGACAGAGAGAGAGAGCAAATGTAAGAGTAGAGACAAATTCAAAGTGTAGGTAATGATTCAGGTGTATGTTCAGAGGAAGGCACAAAGATTAGGACAGATGGTGGTGGAGCAGAGAAGGAGAAAGACTTCACTATGATAACGGACGAGCATACACATAATATGAGGACAAGATGCACATTGGGAGACACTGAAGGGTTTAAGATTGATGGCAGGGGAATAGAGAGGCTGTGATGCAAAGGAAAGGTGGGGAAAGATGAGAGAAGAGGTGACAAATGAAAGAAAAGGGAGTTAAATAAAGAGGCAAAAGGGGAGAGAGGGCGTCTGAAGTCTTGAGTGAGACTAAATAGTTTGTCAGGCCGGCTTAATGCCTCACTTCCCCAAAGAGCCTCCTGAGATTACCTGGACTATGGACAGACATAACCTGTCAACACACAGCTTGGCAGATTGATGGAAGTGACAGAGACAGGTGTGTGTGTGTGTGTCTGTCTGTGTAAGCAGGTTTTTTCTGTGTGTATTAAGGTGTGTGAGTGTGGGTTGCTGTGTGTCTGTGGGGTTACAGTATTGAATTGACCTCTTCCCTGAGGAGAGAATAGACTCAAGGGATCAGTAGTAGTAGAGCTGTACTCAGTGTGTCAGCTTAGACTGTCACTTAGATCTTGTGTGAGTGAATGTGTGTGTGTGTGTGTGAGAGAGAGAGAGAGGGGAGGGCGACATTGAAAGAGAAGCGTGTAAGGAAGTAGACTGAGCTCATTTTATTGGTTGTACATGAAAGGGAGACTAATTTTTTCTGTCATTAGCTTCATCGGCTCATGTCATCTCACCCCTGCCTTTCACTGCTCACGTTCAAAGTAAAATATAATCTTGACAGAAAATTGAAGCTGCTCATTCCACATTTACACTGTATTTCAGTAGCCCCACGTAGTTAAGGGATAATTCTGATTCATTACAACTTGGGTCTTATTTTTGTCATTTTAAACATCATTCCTATCTGTAATAAAAAAAAAAAAATTGCACTCACCAAGGTAATTGCTGAGATCTGTGAATGCCTTGACATTGCTTCGGAAGTTCAGGTGGGAAAGAAACCTGAGCAGAGCCACATGACAGTCAGCTGTCACTTGTAGCAATGAGCCAACGGAGAATTATAATTCAATTCTGATTCAGTTCTCCCCAGCTCTGTGGAGCATCTTGGTGTCTTTGAGTTTGTTGTTTTGGTTTTAGATTCTACGACTTTACTGTTTTGGTTCGCTCTCATTGCTTTCATCAGCCCCTTTTCCACATGCAGCTCATTTCAACAAGGGTCTGATTAACCCGCTCTACACCGCCTGCCTGATCCCAAAGTTGAAGATTTTGTTCATATAGACTCCAAACAAATGGTTCCTTATTGCTGGATTTGCAGGCAATGGACAATTACTTGCTAACAAGTTTGCCATGCCAGTTTAGTGAGGTGAAAATACAGGTAACCGATGGCAACATTGTTTTTACAGCCTGTTGTGCTGCCCTCATGTGGCCTGATTTAATGAATGCAGGTTTAAATAATCTGGTTAACCTGCTGGATTTGTCATGAATGCTCACCATGTCAATTTGATCACTACAGTGTTAACTAATAGAAATGAGACCAACTACAAAAACCCAAGACAAACAAAGACCCAGGTTGTAATGAACTGGACCCATCTTTTACCTAAAGTCATTCCTATTCTGCACTATATTTATTTTTTGGTTGATCCTTACAGTATTTGAACGAACTGAATGGAAAACGTGTCTGTGTTTTTTTCCAGGGTCACCGTACTACTACAGTGCGACATCACGGGGGACGGGGCCTGCAGCCACTGCAACAGCTTCCGCCTACGACCGCCACTGACCCCTCCTACCGAGAGAAGAGGAGGATGAGGAGAAGGAGACGAGGGAGGAATAGAAGGAAGGATGGATAGCACCATCACTGCTCAGTACAAGCCTGCCTACGCATGAGTATTTGACGTCAGTGAAGTTTGAATTTTCTTTGATTGACACGCCAACAAATGCACTGCTGGGCTGCAACACAGACAAATTGTATCGGTATTACATTAGTGTGGCGATCACAGGTGACGATTTGTAAGCAAGTAAATTTGGACCCTCCCATGATATATCAATGCTTGGTATCCCTATCTTGTTTTTAATCATCTACAAATCCAAGAGGTCAGTGGACTATGTGTGAAGCAGTGACTGAAACCGTAATCTGTATTGTGATCTTCTGGGTAAAATGTTGTGTTTTCAAGTTGGGAATATTTTTGATGAAATTATTTGAGCTGATTAGACCAAAATCACTTTTTCAAACAGTCTTTTTATGACCTGACATCATTCAATCAATTTTCTATGCCATGCTACGGAGAAGTAAAGACAATCCAACTCTCATAACTTTGAATGACCAAAATCACCCATATCATTATCATTCTAGTCTCTTTGCTGCAGATTCAACACATTTCCCCTGGGATCACAATGCTTAAAAATGGGATACCCTCATTTTTAATGGGAGCGTTCAGTTTCATTGTTGCTAAGCCCCACCCGCCTTAATTACTGTTAATACGCCTGTCAAGCTTTGCTTTCTCACTAGGTACATATGCGGTTTATAATGATAATACATTTTTTGTTATATTTGAAACAATGTCATTGATTTTAGACTGAAGTAAACAAAACAGCTTGTCATTTCTAGCTGCTTAATTTCGCAGGGAGAGTCTATTAACTGCAGCGTGCAAGCACATTAAGCTAGGATATACCTTTTTAAGTCTTCAAACGGGATGTTTTGCTTTGGATGAGGACTTCGTCAAATGTATTTATATTGTGGATTATGTTGGTTGAGGCTGCAAGACTGAAAACTTCCCTTAATCCAGTGACAGAGCTGCACACTTTATCTTTAGCTCTGATAGCATTCGGGACTGTCTTTCACACTGTTGGGGTCATGAATGGGTTTTTTAAATGTGACCTGTAACCCCACAAACTAATGTAGTTGGTTAATGATCTTGGGCTTCTTGGACTTATAAGTAACATGAGGTTACTACTGTAGGTCGTACCACTCATGCTAACATTTGCAGTTTAAACACAATTTAATCAAACATTACACTTTATGTTTTTGATTTCAGAAAGACTAGAAGTCTACATCCTTCAAACTCTTTAAAAGTATTGCTCTTACTACATCACCATGCATATCACTTCAACATGTGGAGAAATCCGAGGCTTGACAGGTCTGCTGTGCTTAGTTACAGTTGCGAAGCTATGATGGTATAATTGACACTGAGGGTGGGGTTTAGCGAAGTGTCAGTTTCATAGATTGTGGCCACATTCTAATGTGTTTGCAGTTGTCCAACAGGGAAATCTGTATCCTCACATCCACACTTGCGTCTGAAGTGGTTTGAAAGCCACTGACCAATGGACAGGCCTTTGAGTGAAGTACAGCATTAAATCTGAGCCCTCCACTGTTAAAAGAACAGTGATGAACATGTTCACATCAGGCCAAAATCAAATCAACCAGGGAGTGTTATTGTACAGGAAGGTGCTATCCTACCTCCCCAGCCAAGATTTAGTCCTGATCAAGAGCTATTTATATGGGAGGAGACACAGAGTAATATATTAAGAAGCTTTTCTGCGCTGCACTCCGTGATAAGAGTGAATGCCTGTAATGATTTATAATATGTGTCACGCCGTTGTGCTAGAATAGTGATGATGATGATGATGATGATGATGATGATGATGACGATGCAGTGAAATATGAAATCTTAAAAACTTTCAATATGAAAAGAAGTCTTTGTTTATAAATGTGATCCAATTGCAATTTTCTTGTTTATAGTTTGTTGCCTGGTATCAGTTGACACAGGTGCCAT
Organism: Trachinotus anak; assembly: GCF_046630095.1. Classification (NCBI taxonomy): domain Eukaryota; kingdom Metazoa; phylum Chordata; class Actinopteri; order Carangiformes; family Carangidae; genus Trachinotus; species Trachinotus anak. Next base: position 16,083,030 of record NW_027273870.1, on the reverse strand, counting down.
TTAATAAGACGCCATTTTTATCTGCTTCCTGAACATTCAAAAGAAGAGCTAGGAAGCAATGGCACCCTCGCTTTCTCTCTCTCTCTTGCGCTCTTTCTATTTCTCTCTTTAAACTCCCCAAAGATGGGCCCCCCCTAGTGGATCGGCTGACAAACTACAAAAGCACAAAGAGACTCAATCATCATTTAAAGGCACCATTTTACTTTTTTGACTTCCTTTAAAACCATGAAGTACTTCTTCTTCTCCCCTTCTTGAGTGATTGTCCTTGTGCTGTTAAACATTCTGAAATTGTTTCTATAAAAGCATCGCTTTTGTGAAAAAAAACAAGTGAAACTGTTTTCTTCTTTTTTTTTTTTTTTTTTTTTTTGTTTGTCTCCTACATCAGTTCTGCACTGTGACAATGCATGACACCAGGGTCGAGGCCTTACCCACTCAATGTACAGACAGAGTAGGACAGATTTGCCCTTCAGCACTGATCTGAAATCAGTGTTTTACCCCTCCCAAATGTTTGAGGGCCCACGATGTTGATCTTGTGAGAGGGCAACATCTTCCTAAACCTGTACGTCGCTTCTTGTCTCACTTATGTCCATACAAGCTTTGTACAGTAATCAGTGAAAGAGAAGAGAAGTCACAATGTCAATAGCAATTTCAATTATTCACATTTGACTTTAGATTTTAGTGATGGAGCTTTCTTTATGATAAAAAAATTAAGAGGTGTGTGGTGTTGTTTTAGCCATCGTCTGCAAGTGTTTACATATCTTTCATTTGTTTGTTTGTTTGTTTGTTTGTTTGTTTGTTTTGGGTATGTGTGGCTGACCGTAGCGCTTCATTGCTACTGTGTAGTTTTACTAGCTAACAGATTGGAGGCACCAAATCTGCAGCGTGAGACATAAAATATAGCTATATAAACATATACCTATGAACACTGAACAAAGCTGTTAGTTTCTCAATCTTTGTTGTTTCTGGGTTTTGAAATAGTGATAGAGTGGATCCTTTTACATTTGTAGACCTTAAAAGTTGTGCATACACAACTCTAAAGAAGATTCTTATAATGGCTCACCTGCTGTGCTGCCGGCATGCACCACAGCAAGAGCCTTTCCTTATTTCTGTCTTTCTCTCTTGAGCTTTCTGAGGCATTATTGAACCTGAACCACACCAGCTGAAAACAAGGACAGTGCCTTTAGTTTTATATGTCAACAACCCCAACTGACCACGAGTCACTAAAACAAGATTCAGCCCCCCCCCCCCCCCCCCGCAATTCCTCAAACAACACTCTATCTGCCCGTGCAAGACAGGGCTGTAGATTATATGAAGCCTTCCGCAAACAATTAGCAGAGAATTATTTCAATACCAACATCAGACAATTATTTTCATTGTATGAACAGCAACATTGCAGCTGTGATAACAGGACCTACACCCGCTCTAGATCTGTGCACCATGCATCACAGTCCTGCGTATCTCCTATCACATGGACATCTCAGTTATAGATCCTGTCATAACATTTGTAATGTTGAAAATGCAAACTCATCGGATTTTAAATATTCTTAGCCATCCACCAGCTTTGAAAAAAAAAAAAAAAAAACATCTAACGGAAAAATAACGAAAACATAAAATTCATTCTAAGAAGGGTTTCTCAGTATAAGACATACAAAATCAAAGATGGTGCAGGACTCCTCCTCACTCATCAACTGAGCCTGAAGGTGTATAAGTGAGATTTCAGTTTTAATCGCTAGTATTGCTGCAGCATAGTTTCCAGCCACCAGTGGCAGCACTGAGCGCTTCAGTCAGCGAGCGAGGAAGGAATCCTGCCTTATACCGATGAAGAAAAAGAGATTGATTTCTGTTGGAATAAATAATTTAGTTATACGTTTTTAAATTTATTATAAATTGATACGTTTCTAGTCACGCTGGCAGTGTGATGGATACTTGTGTCGGTCTGTCAGTTGCTCAATCCCCCATTTTGGACTGAAACAACCTATTGCCATGAAATTTGGTACAAACATTCATAGCCCCAAGACAATGAATTTGAACTGACTTTGATCATTCCCGTAGATTTCCTCTGGCACCACCATGAGGTTCACAGCTGGTTCAAGGTGAAAATGCTCCACAGCTGTTGAATGGATCACCATGGAATTTTTTGCAATTTGTTATCACTTTGGTGATCTCCTGACTTTTAGCCTAGATTGTTGACAACAAATGGCAAACATAGTAGACGTTATAGCTTTTAAACGTTGCATGTTACTATTGCCACTGTGAGCATGTTAGTATGCTAATGTTAGCATTTGGCTCAAACCACTGCTGGATCCAAGTACAACCTCGAAGCGCCACACACCCACAGTCTTGTTATTTTACAGGTACTCATCGCTGTTTTTTTCACAGCTTTAAAAGTCCCAGAGTAGAGTTCATATTTTACGTATTGACCAGTATCAAATCTTAATGTGAACGTCTGTGTTTGAAATATCCAAATTCAGTTTGGCATCCATACAGGACTGCAATACATGGTACACAGCCCTGGATCAGGGTTACACAGGACCCCAGTGGCTTGACAAGGAGTGAACACTGAAAAAAAGGCACAAAATATACAAAAAGACCAACAGACATTTTTCAAGTCTGTTCATCAATATTGCTTTTTTTTTTCTAATTAACCAGAGCGTCTTATAAATGAATTACATCCCTTTTCCACAAACACACACACACACACACACACACACACTACTGTAAACATGAGGAAATATTGATTGAAAGTCGTTCTCCTTGAGGAGATGACTCCGGTCGATCCTCCTGTGTCTGCTCACGAGAGGCTGCGACACCCAACAGGACAAACTTCGACGCCTGTTCTCCAGTGTAGCCAAGAATCCAGAGATACATTAACAGGATTATTTGTTAACTATGCATCTCATAGTGACACAGCTTGCCTTGCCATTGCTTTGACCTAACTGATTCGCATGGGGAGAGCATGGCTTTTCATTGGCCCGCAGTCGTTTCGATTGGCAGCCGTGACATTGACTGCGGCGATGAGGGGGGACTGTCATTGTGGGTGGTACTGTAGGAAGCATGGCAGGCAGAGGCCACACGCACACATAAATATAAGTACAGACACACACTCTCCCTCCCTTTGTCCTTTGCAGACTGGTGATCGCCCCTCCTCTCATGCCCCTGTGTTCCCCAGGGGAGGCCAAACCTGCTGTGCCATCAGAAGCTCATCCCAGCTTTTTTCTCCCCCTCCCTCAGCCCTAATCTCATCATATCTCATGCAATCGTCTTCCCCCCTCTCTCCTCTCCTCCCGTCCTGTAGCTCTGCCACACCACCAGGATTAGGAATATTAAAACTATTCTGTTGATTTCAAGCCCGTGACCTTCCTCAAAAAGTCCTCCCTCTTTCTTCAGAAAGCCCTATTAATCCTTTTTTCCTCTTACTTTTCTCTTTGACTATTCAGACGTGATGCTCACTGTCCTGTCAGAAATTCTGCATAGGAATGAAGCATGGTGTTTTGTGCCAAAGCGAGGTCATTTCAATGGCAATTTTGCTGCCAGTATCTTTATTTGGCCAACAGTATTCTGTGAGATCACGTCTCACACTGTGTTTTCTCTTCATGGGGCTAAAGAGCCTTTAAAACACAAAGATACACAAGTTAGTTTCAGATCAAACTAAGACGTTTTATTTCCAGCACTGCCACAGTTTACTGTCCATGAAAATACAATTGCATCCTGAAATTTTTATCCCAGCTCCAAGTCAAATAGGAAACTGAAATAAATGCAAATCAGTTTTTTTCTTTATTACGATTTCTCACCAAGTGTGCACCGCCTGACTGTATCTCAATATGAATCCATGAAGATGGCTACTGCCTTTGTAAAACCTGAGGGGATTTCAGCATCACATCTTGACAGCAATTAGTGGCACAATCTGTTTCATGCTTGCTGATATAACTAGGCTCTGGACAGATCTCATACTGAAGTGTTACTATGTTCTGTACATCTTAATATTATTCAACTGTGGAAGAGGAGAAATACACACGACTCAGCCTACAAAAATTGACTGTGCTTTTTAAGCAGATGTTTCAATCAAAAAAAAAAAAAAAAAAAAAAAAAAAAAATTACATGATTTTTCACCTTACTGTGGCCTTTCGTGTAACAATCTGGAGTTTTTTTGTGTCCATGGCTTCCTATCTGGGGTGTTCAAGAGATATTTATATCTGTGACGTTTTGGTATAAAAAAAAATTAATAAAAATATGAACAAGCAAATGACAGAAAGAAATACACTCGAAAGCAAAGACAAAATTAGGTTTAAATGATTCATCTTGCTCTATTCTTCAAATTCAAATGCGACAAAAAGAAAACATATCTGTAACATTCACCAAAGCCTGTGATGCCTGTTTTAAATGATAGATTCTTGTACAAAAAACATATAAAATAGCAGAAAAGACTTACAGATACAAACACAAAATGAAGATAAGAAATGCCTTCAAATATTCTGGAGGGGAGGATTTAAAAAAAGTAAAAGAAATGCTTCTTTAAGAAAATGTGTATGTTTTTTATTCAATTTTCTAGTAGTTGCAAACAAAAACTTGGTGTTTTTTCTCTTTGTGTGTTGTGTGTTGTCTTAATATTTGAATGTATTTTACTGCAGTGCGAATTTGCCAAAGATATCATATCATTTGATTTCTCTCCTTGATTTTTTTTGTTTTTTGTTCCTGAATTGTGACCAATTTTGTTCAGAAAACTGGAAATAAATGGTGAATTTGATATTATGCTTATTTTTTTATATTTCTCATTAATAATATTGTTATTTTATTTCCTGGGTTTAAGTTTACTGTGAAATATTAAATTGCAGTTTGCTTGATGCATCTCTTCATACTCAGTCTGTGTACCTGTCCATCCGTCCACCTGAGTGACTGTTCTTGGTGAATTATTCAATTTATGTACCTGTAATGTGAAGCTAAGAAGTAATTATTTGTAAATATTTGCCATAATTTTATTGGTCCTTCAGAATAAAAAATAATTTTTTGGAAAATAAAGGTTCTGTGTCAATGTTTGGCTGCACATTTACACGCATTTTTAATGGACATCAACGTGCATACAAACAATACACACACATAATTACTGCTGGTGTAAATGTCACATTCCTCGACATCCAACCTCAGTCTGGACTGTCGCAGACTTCCAGAGCTGGAGGTTGTTTGTGTCTCAGTGTGACCCCACAGCTGTGCTTCCATCCTGGGGATGCAAATCTCATCTTGGGGCATCTGTCTGGGGGCAAAGGGAGGGACACGGCTGAACCCCCTCCCTCACCTCACCCCAACAATCTGAGTGCATGGAGTGTCCCAGTGCTGCAGTCTTGGCTGCTGGCCGAGTCCAGGAGGGGGCAGAGGTGTGTGTGTGTGTGTGTGGAAGGAAGGAGGAGGAGGAGGTATGGGGAGAGGGGTGATAATAGGACACAAGCCATGACATGGCGACAACACGCCACACACACAGAAAACAGCACACACCCAGCTTGAGACATAGGCTGGGCTGTCCACAGCTTGGGTGCCTGCCCAAGACACCAGAATGGATATAGTGTGTTTTTGTGTGTGGGCATGTGTGTGCGCGTCCAGGCCCATTTTGGTTCCGTGCCAACTAAAAGCAACCCTGTAAGCTACTGTAAGAATGCACCATATGACAAAAGATAAGCACTTAACTAAAAGGTAACCATTACTGTGTTATTCCAGCTATCAGGACTGGATGAACTCACTAGAAGGCGTTAGGGCAAAAATTAGTTGTGGACCCCTGATTGGCAATTTCACACACATACACACTCCCCAAACCCACCTCCAGTCAATATCCCTGTATGCTTCATACTTCTGTAGGTGTTGTCTAAAAATGACTTTGTTTCAAGGAGCATTGCACTGATTTTACATGCTAGTCTTTTTCTGTAGGTCTGGTGGAGGGCATGAAGGTTGAAATTTGTGACTGTTTAGTGACATGACAGAGTTGAATTGTGGGAATTGTAGGATCTAGTGTTTTTAGAGCATGACTAATACAGTCGGATAGCTTTGGCCCTTCTACTTTGGTTCTGACCATTCTTTTTTAATCCGTCTCTGACACTGTCAACTAAAATATTGAGGATATTAAAAAAAAATTTTGACACAGGGCCACTGAGTACTAAAGGTGTCAAGATAAAGGTAGAAAAGAAGGAGCCACCTCTTCAGTTTGTGTTGTGCTTACATGGAGCACATCACCAAACAAAGTTGGAATTAATCAAATTGCTAAAAACAATCTGAGGCATTCAGGGGTACAGGCATTGGATATGATACAAGTAATGACAACATGGACTTTAGATTTAGGCATATATTTTATGAAAAACGGAAAAACATGGACAAAAATCAGTGTCAAAACCACACTGTGTGTAGGTTAACAACAAATAAAAAAATAAAAATAAAACAATACAGGCACAGTTCAGATTCGATATATCTAATCTGATTTAGTTTTGTGAAGTGAGGTCCCACTGAAAGGCTGGATTACTCTTTAAATCCTGGTTACCAACTATCATAAAACAAACCATCATTTCTCAAAAGACTAAAGAAATTTTCCCAAATGCTGACTGTCTGAATGAAATGTTTGAAATGCTTGTCTGACAGATGCAGTGCTCATGTACCACCTGTCAGATCAATGTCTGCTCCAAAGATAAAGGTTTGACAGTGTTTAGTTAGTTAGAAAGCAGCGCGACACCTTCTGCCCTCTTTACTCTCCTACTCTTGCTCCAGATTACATAACATGGCTAGGTACTGACACGTTCTACTTCTCCTCCTCATCCCCTCCTCTCCCAGCTCCTCTGGCTCCCTATACAAGAGTAGAAGACAGACAACAGTGGTACTTATGGAGGCCAAGAAGTCATGCAAATTAACGTCAGTCAGCATTGGTATATTTTGGCCCTTCAGAGCCCCTGTAGGGAGGACGTGTGGGGCCAACTGAGTATAATTGGTCCTCGGCTGATTAGTGAAGAGGGGCTCATACAGGAGAGGGAGGGGGATGAGAAGAAGAGATGGTGAGAGCAGGGCCTTTGAATCAAACAGGAGAAGGAAAAGAAGAGCTGACACAACATACAGAGGAAAAGGATGGAGCAGGGAGAGTGCTAATACATATCCATGACTGCTGCTGTGTGTGCGTCTCCACTCTTTCCACCCTTTACTGTTTCTCTCCAAGTGCATTTATCCTGCGTTCATATGTTGTGTTTGAGTGAAGAAACATTACTGAAGGTGTGCAGCCGACATTTAAATACTGGGTATTATTTACTGTTTTCTATTCATTTATTCAAAGCACTCCTCTAGTTCATTACAACTTGGGTTTGATCATTCCTATTAGTTACAATAATACCGTGTTCATCAACTTCATTGCTGGGATCTGGGAACATGGTGACACTGACTAAAAAAAAAAAAAAAAAAAAAAGTCAGATGGGAGGAGAAGCTAAATATGGAAGTTACAGAAGGTGATTAACAAAATGTGGAAGATCCGTCACACCTGCACCAATTCACTGACATGGAGGGAATTCTCCGGGGAAAACTTAGTAAGCAGTTAAACCGACGGCAGAGATGTTTGAGAGAGCGTGGATCATTCGATGTAGAGCACTCGTATTTTTTCTGTTACAATGGTTATAAGATCTCTATGAAGTTGCAAGTACTTTATCTTGTAACAGGAACTGACAGATATCTGGTAATAAAATCTATAAATAGCAAGTAAAAAAAGCTATTATGAGGAAATGAGAACAAATGACCAATGGCTGACAATCACTGAAGACATTTTCCCAGTGGAAAAACTGACACACATATTGAGACAACAAAAAGCACAACTGGACAAAAAAAAATTGAGAAAAAACAGTGTACAGGAGTCAAATGTCAAGAATCAAATGTCAACAGACATCAACAAGGCTATATGAATGTAGCAAATGTACCTCCCAAGCACTGTTTGCTCTATGTTGTTTGATGTTTTTAATTTTTAAAGAATGAATAAAGATTTAAGTGGTAAAAAAGAAGTCAGACATGATAAGAAAACACAAGCAGTCGTATGATCATACAGGTTTTAACAACTCTATCACCAGAAAAGGAACATCAGCATTGTTTGTTTCAGATTATGGTCCAATTTTAATATTTTGAAATTCTTCTACAATAACTGTGCGTGTAAACTACAGTATGACGAAGCTCAGAGGAAGATTGTGGTTGTGGTTTGTGAGAAGGTGAATGTTAATTGCAGGTCCACAACACAAACTCCTGCACAAAAGTCAAACATGCTACACACCCATCTACCACCCCAGGCTCCATACCATCACTTTCTTAAAGCTGCATTGGCTCTAAATGCTGCATAATAAACAGTGAGGTGTGGAATTGTTCACTATGGATGTAGTTCTAGGTTCTAAACAAACCCCCAGGAAAGCTGCGCTTCCTTGTAAGAGAAAACGACAGTAAAATGACCACCCAAACTGTTTTAAACATCCTTCTCAGTCTCCGGACCTCCTACACTCTCAGCATAGTTGTGTGTGTACACAGTTTTGTGCAGTGAGGAATTAAATATCTGGCTAGACTGTCTGACTTCACTGCAGCAATGTCACTTTTTTCCAAGATCTCAACGATTATTTTGGTGAGTACAATATTTTCTTCGCAACTGACAGAACTGACAGTCAAAATGAGGTGCAAGTTATGAAAAATCGGAATTATACTTCACAATGGTGGACCCCATTACAAAGTGCTGTTTCTTATTGTTTTGAGATTAATCTGGGGATCATAATTATGTTATTGTTTTAGACTTTTTTTCTAAACTGTGCTTTTTGTTTGTGAATTATTAGAGGATTTGACATCTTGACGCCCTGCTTTTGCTTCATTTTAAGGGGTCAGAGGCCATAAAAGTCAGGAGCCATTGTTGTAAAGGAACCTCACACCTGTCAGTGCCACCTGCTTCTATCATCACCTCTAATCATTTGGTTTTATCACTGTGCATCTCAAGCAAATCTTAAAAAAAAAAAAAAAAAAATCATTCACTGAGACGGAATGAAGTATGCCAGTCCTCTGCTGGGCTGTCTGTTGGCTAATCAAAAGAGGAGAAACTCTCTGACGTTCTGAAAAAAATGTGGTTTGACCTTATCACAGAAGACGTTTGGACCTCACAGAATGAGCCTTTACATGCTTCTCATTGCCCTTTACAGCAGTGTCCATGTTCTCACACACTCACACTCACACTCACACTCACACACACACACACACACACACACACACACACACACACACACACACACACACACACACACACACACACACACAGAGGAGTCACAGAGATGCATTGCAGAGTGACAGTGGTAAAGATGAGCGATACTTGTACAGAGTGCTTATGTGCTGTGTTTCACTCATTAAGGGCCCCCGGACACCAGGAATGACGAGACATGTTAGTTCCATGTAAAGTTTTTTTTCCCCCTCCTCAGCTCGTCACTCACAATCGCTCTCTCACACAGATACTACATGTAACAAATGTCAGACGTGTGTGTGTGTGTGTGTGTGTGCGCGTGTGTGTGTAGGTCAGACCACTGACAGGCATGGAAGCAGCTTGTTGAACTAATAGCCTAACTAATGTGTCTACATTCCCTCCCCCCTCCTTACCTCCCTCACCCACCTCTTCCCTCTGCAAAACTGACATCTATAAACTGAGCAGAGAGATGAGGAAGGAAGAAAAGGGAGAAAGGAGGGGAAAAAAAAGAGGAGAGGAGCAGGTTGACAAGCGGCAGACCCTCTCGCCCTCCCGTCTGACTCCGTCTATCTCCCCCTCGCTCCCTGAGGGTTTGTCTCTGAGGATAGTTTTATGATGAATAGGCCTGTCTAAGCTAACCTAGTGGAGACCAATTAGAGAGAGAGAGAGAGAGAGAGAGAGAGAGAGAGAGAGAGAGAGAGAGAGAGAGAAACAATAAAACAAATTGAAGCAAGGGGAGAGAAGAAGAAGAAGAAGAGGAGGGGAGATAGAGAGGAAGGGCAGATAGGTTAAAAAGGAGGTAGGAGGACTGGGGTAAAGTGCGTAGTTTAAGACAATGCATGTTGGAGTACTACTGTCTACGTGTGTGTGTGCGTGTGTACGAGCTGTCAGTGCTGAGGGAGAGGCAGTGTGAGAGGGGCCGGCCTCTTAAGTCTTAACCTCGTCTGCTGCTGCAGGAGAGGCTTTGACAGCAGAGACGTACAAACAGGACTGACCCTCGCAAAAACACTTCCTCCCTCTCCTCCAGAGAAACCTCTCACTGCTGGGCTCATGTTACACATGTCCCTCCTCCCTCCCTCTTGCTGATTATTCTGTTAGTCCTTTAATACTTTAGTTGCCTAACTATTTTGCACACAAGGTTTCAGTGACACTTTAAATGCACTGGTGTTTGCTAATATATGCATCCGTGATTGATTGTTGCTATTGGTGTTACTGTGGTGCTTTTGGACTGTGTGTCTAGAGACTATCTAGATCAAAGAGTGTGGGCAGGATCACACTTACTTTGCTTCATTTTTCTTAGATCATTTCTCTTATTATAGTCTTTGTCTTGTGATTTAGTTTACAGACCTCTGATGACACCTTTCATTGTTGACATTTGCTGTTGTTTTACATAGATTTTGTTTAAATTGGCTGTGGGGTGAAAAAAGCACTGATTAGTGCGCGTCCTCGTGACCTAAATGAGGTTGAAAATCACTCCCAGTTTGCTACTTAGTGCACCACATTTACGTTTTATCATGCACTCTGTGATGCCCTAAAAACTTCCTACAATAGAGTTAGGCTAGTTACAAAAATACTTTTGGCTTAAAAAAAAAAAAGCCTACAATGCAATGCTTTGCCTTTAATAACTGTGAAAATCACAGTCATGTGACACATTGTCTAGTTTCCTCCTGCAACCCAGAAAATGATATTTAAGGGTCTGGCAGCAGCTGGTTTGTCAGCAGGAGAAGAACTGGGTAAGTTAGCATTAGCACCCCATCCCAGAAGTGGACAGACTCTACGAAGAGTCTGTCCACTTCTTATTAATGTCATTGTTCCAAAATTGGCTCATCAGTGGCTTCTGCTCGATTGATATGCGTGACCAAAATGACGAAGGCTGCGTCACAAATACTTACAAAAAGGTCTTTCACTACAATTGAAAAGCCACAGAATTCTAGTCTAATGGAACTATATATATTGTCTCTGCCCCTTATATCAAAAACTGAAAATACTGAAAATTGGCAGAAACATATATTTTTATATTTATATATATTTTTTTTCCCATAAACCTTAAATTTTGAGGCTATAGCTCCATAGTAAGCCATTCATTCTGGACTTACTCAAACGTCCTCTGCACATCCAGAAGTTCTGAGAGTAGAGGTTCTCCCTATTTTTAAATTCTCTGCTAGTGCAGTGGTTCAGTACCTCCCAACACTTGCCAGGCCACAAGAACACGCTATAGCTTAGAACAAAAAAAAAAAAAAACAAACACTGAAGAACAATTATATAAGTTCACAACGATATGCTTAACACATATTAGCTGACAAAAATCCTGATCTGGAGGATAAACACTTTCACATGTTTTCTTCAAGACTTTTCTTCAACTTTTCCCAATCACCTGTGTTGCATTCATGTCCCATCAAAGTTACGGTAAAATCAGCGTCTAACTTGTAAATGGTGTTTACGTCAACTTTCAAGTCCTAATTACCACAAGGAAGGTTGTACTTTTCTCACAGCTCAAACTTGGCACATAATAATATTAATAATAAAATGGAAAGGCCTAAAAAGCAAACAAACACTAATGTCTCACTTCATCGTTCATGACCAACTGTACAATCACACAACCGTCTGAACTTATCTGTTAACAGAAAAGTGTGCAAGTCCTAACCACAGGAACGCTGCAATATCCTGCCAAACCATGGCTCCACGTGTAGCTCCAGTCTGGCCTGGGATCAAATCCTCACTAACGCTTCCTCGCCTGTGTCTGCCAAGCTAATTTTCCTCCTTCAAACAAACATTTGATAAATGGCCGACTCACTCTCCACTTTCAAAATAGGAAAACTCTCCCCGTCCTCCTCCTCCCCTTCCTCCAGATGATCTCCGTCGTCCTTTCCCCATCTCTGAGACAATTACAAACATCCCACTTCCCATTTATCACCAACAATTAAACAGCATGGACGCAGGCTACTTCATAAGCAGAGAGGAGAGGGTGCGGAGAGCGGGAGGAGACAAATGCGAGTGGAATGAAGTAGAGTCAACAGTGAGAAAGAGAGAGGAAGGCTGACAGCACAATTAAGGTTTTTAATTCTCTGCTTGAGTGGGCCGGTCCAGTCTTTATGCTAATTAGGATGCCACGGCCATATAATAAATCTCTATGATCCAGCCTCATTTCCCTTCTGTCTCTTTGTCTGTCTCTTTAGCACACGCACTCACACACACCAGCATAGAAAGTTCACCCATTACTTTTTATAGCTACACCCTTCGGCTGGAGTGTTAATAGTTTTGATAAAATTGTTTTTTCTTGCAATTTTTAATGCTGCCCTGAGATCTGAGAGCCACAGCGTGTCAAGCACATGCTGTTTACTGGTTGGCCGAGCAATCGGCGCCTTAGCTCAACGCCTACACCACATCTAGTTTCTCTCCCTGTTAACTCCCTTTATTAGTGTTTTTCAGGAATGTGGTTTGCATGTCTTGCACTGTTAGACTGCACTGCATAAACACACACACATTTATAGGCACTGACTCAATGAATGCAAGAGATTTTCTCTTATGCCTCTCTTTTTCCCTTATCCGCTCCTCTCCATTTGACAGACATGTCTAATGATAACATCTGCAGATGGGAAGAAAACAGCAAAAACAATCCGCAGATAATTGGGGGCCACATTTAAAGACGAGGAGGGAGATAGATAAGTGGACAACTGCACGCTGTTTGTAAAAGAAGCAACTAGCAGATGTATTTTCAACCTCATTTAGGTCACAAGGACGCACACTAATCAGTGCTTTTTTTTCACCCCACAGCCAATTTAAACACAGAATCTATGTAAAAATCAACTAGAGTTGTACGTTCATTAGATAAATGAGGGTAAAAGCAGGTCCAAACAAACTGAGATGAAATTTTACTCAAAGAAACACAATAACAGAAGAACTCACTCTTGATCTGCAACTGTACGACCAAACATCGTCAGTCTGGTTTTGGCGCGACGTCGCTCCAGTATCTTCTGCCGGTACAACACTTTCTCATTAGCGGCGTCACTGTCGGCCATTTTGTGCTGCGTGAGGGCCAAAATGGCCACCACCCCAACCACCAGGGCCAGGTGAAGCAGGTACAGGGTTACATGGAGACATGTCAGCAGCAGCGAGGTGCAGACAGCGGCAATGCACCAGGGCCAGGCCACGAGCAGCAGGAGGCTGTGATGGAGGGAGCTGAGGACAAGAGCCGGGACAGACAGGACGAGTCTGAGCAGCGTGGACGTCAACCAGGAGTACAGAGACAGAGGAGACAAGAGGAGAGACACTGCTGCCTCACCCATGGACACAGCCTAAAAAAATAAACACAATGTGATATGATAATGTTGATCAAAAGGAACTGATTATGATTGCATAACCAATAGTAGTGGTTCAAACCTTTTTTTTTTTTTTTAAATACCAGAAACTTAATTTTTTGGTCACTTTCACAAAAGTGGAACAAGTTGATATATCAAAGTTGTTGGTAACAGTTGCTTCTCTACTCACCCTGCAGATAAGGAGCAACATTATCATTCATTTGGAGTTGTGTTTCTGGCCACCTGGTTAATTTAAGTCCAATATTCACTGTGTTTTAGCTCTGTTTTTTTGGTCTCCACCAACTCCTGGGGGGAGATGAATGAATCACAGCCAAGATCCTCTCAGATGATTTAATGCTAAAGATTTTTTGAGGTCTGAAGAAGTAAAAGTAGCCAGTATTTTACAAGAAAAAAGATTTTTAAAAAAGATGTGGAAATGTTAAAAACAAAAATCTTACAGGTGCTTTTTTATTATTATTTTTATTTGCAATCCATTTAAATTGCGGTTGCTCGGGGGCCAAAGCCACAGGTCGGGGACCACTGTACTGTACGTGGGCCTAATTAGTTTCTTCATCTATTGTCATCAACCTACCGCACAAGGATTTCCATGCAAAGTGTCAGTGGATGTCTGCCCCTTGTGAAGCCCTGAGAAATGAGAAATGTACAGATATGCAGACAGAAGAACAAAAAAAAATAAAATAAAATAAAATAAAAAGGAAAAGAGAAATGGATGTGTTATGCAGCTGCCTCACAAAAAAAAAAAAAACAGCAAGCAAAACTGTTGGACCGTATCAGTGTAATAGCGCTTCTCAAGAAACATAAACTCACATAGGAAAAGGAGAATGAGAGCCAATACCAGCAGATGCCTCATTTCTCCAACACACCTCCACACTCGCAAAACTGAGGACAACAAACAAAGAAGTGAACACAAATCCACTCTAATCCGTCCAAGCACTTGCATGTGATTGTAGGTCAGTACCTGTACACTTTATTAACTTGATGACAGCAGTTTATCAAAGAACTACGTCTCAACTCACCCAACACTGTGTCAGCTCACTGTGTCTGCTCCTGACACAATTTTAAGTCCCACCTTTGTTTCCCTCTGCCTTATATTCTGCAAAGGTCCTCAGCTTTAATTCATTAATCCTCCTCAGGAGTTTGTGCATCACATGCTCTTTCACTCTTGTATTCAAACAGGCATGGACTGAACTACACAGTTTGAGATCAGGGATTGCAGTGCCCCCTGTTTGAATGGAGGAACAATGACAAAAATCATTTGAGTTGCCTCATGTCATGATTCACAGATCATTGCAGGATTTAGGATGTTCTTTGATTGGTGAAAACCTCGATTCACTCACCCACTCGGTTAGTTTTGCATTCATTAAGAGGTTAGAGTGAAAGCTCTGCTGAGTTATTACTTGGCTAGAAGAGAGGAGAGTTGATTTTTAGTCCAGCTGTTGTCCACACTAGACACACATACACACACACACACACACACACACAAATGCAGCTCTGATCATCCAACCTCGCAGGAATCATTACCACCACTGGAATAATACCGAAGACATGGGCTTAGGAGGATTTTTCTTTTACAACTCCAGCCTTATTATCAACCCACCCCCCACCCTCTCTCAGAATCCATTAAGGTTAAACCCCCCCCCCCCTTTATCACCACCTCAACCCACCATTACCCTTCCCCTCCCTGCTGAGACGCCAAGGAGAACCTGCCACAAATAAATGCCCATCAGCTGCAACACTGTCATGACTAAGTGGCATCTTGTCTTGGAATGGGGAGGGGAGGAGAGGAGAGGTGAGCCCTCAGACTCTTCTGTTTTATTCTGTTCAGATGTTGCAGGCAATGATCATCATTATTTAGTCATTCAGTCAGTCATAACAATCACACTCCTACAGCCACTTCTGCCATAACAATGATCATCCACCATTTCACCATTCCATTACCCTTCATTGTTTATAATTTACTTTAGAACAACACAGAACATCCAAAGGCCTGTAGTTTTTTTTTTCTATAGCATAAAAAACCACACTGTTGTTGCTGTTTGTACTTAGTTTCTATTATTTAAACAATAAGTCTAATCAACATGAGAGCAGAGCATCAGCTTGGAGCCTCAAACAATTATCCGAAGAGAGAAAGGTAGACATCTGACACCTTTCACATCTAATTTTATTGGTGACAAATGCCTAGAAACACTGTCACTGAGCCAAACTATCAGCATCAACCTCAGTACTAAAATGAGTGAGGACTAGAAGACCAGCATATGGATGATGAGTGTAAAATACACCACTGCTCCATCAAACTGCCGAATGAATATATATTAAAAAAAAAAACGTCAACAAAGTCCCTAAATCCACCTCAATCATGTCTCCATAAACACAGGCATGTTACACTTTGCAGAAATCATTTATTTTGCCCCTTTTACACTGTCAATAAAAATCTTACAGACACAATGTGACTGACAAAGAAAACAAGAAAAGCACCAATAAGAAACAGAGGCAGACACCTCATATAGCCACATAAAAACATGATGGACGAACTGTTAACACATATACATAAAAAAAACAAAACAATGACAGTAAATTAGTAACACTCTGCTTATTTGTTATTACATCAAGTTTTGCACCTCCAGGGGAGAATAACATCATGACATACATATGGTAATAAGCAGCCAGAAGGTATCCTATAAATACAATTCATACACGCACACATTCATCTCATGAGGAATGACTGATCCTATTTAGCTTAATTATTATGAAAAAGGAAAGTAAAACCACAATATTCTACATAAAACAAGATATTGTGTAAAAGATCCTGACATGCAATGCTTATCAATTCAATGTAACATGTATTCTAGGGATTGCAGGCTGGCCTTAGGACAATTTTGAATATTCATAATGAAAGACTGATCATTAATACTAAGAATCTCTACATCAGAGTGGGGCGTCACGTCACTACACAAAATGGTCAGTGTCCGATTTGTACAGGTATTGATATGGTCAGAAAAGTGCATTATCTAAATACTGGATGTGGAGAGGATGTCCTCCACCAGGTGCTTGTACACCCAAGCGTCTCCCTTCAGCCTCTGGCGGCGGATGCCAACCACCTCTGGCCTTTGCAGCAGGCACACCTCCAGCTCAAACGCCATCGTCACCTTCCCAAAGTCGCCCCAGGTCTGACACTTTAGGGTATACCTGAGAGCAGGTGAAGAAAAAAAAAACAAAAACATTAGGATTTGATTGAGGACTGAGTTGTCTAGTCAGAATAAGGGAAAAAGGAAAGATAAGACGGAAATGATTGAAGGTTTGTGCTCTTACCCTTTCTGTGTAAAGTCGACATTTTTCTCTGGCAGGATGGAGAGGATCTGATTAAGCACCTGGTCTGGGTTTGTCTGACTAGTCAGAGTCACATTGTATTGTGCCTACAGGAATACAGACACTGATCAGAAATGCTGCCTAGTAATGCTAAAACTATTAGAATATTTGATAATTAATTAATTAATTAATTAATTAATCATTTACCAAGCCAAAAAAAAAAAAACTAAAACTAAACATTCTCTGGTTTGTCAAAAGTGAGGATTGGTGCTTTGTTCTGTTTTTGTAAATTAAAGATCTTAGAGTTCAAAATATTGGTCAGACAATTTAAAGACATAATGTTGTCCTAAGAAAACTTGTCATTGGCATTTTGAAACCATTTTCTGACATTTATTTAAGCCTACCTGAAACATCAAATAATCAATGAATTAATGAAGAAGGACACATGTATGGGACACAGAACAAGTGATGAGGTCTGCATGTATTTACCTTGATCTTGCGTGGGCCGTCACGCAGGGCTCGTCTCTTGCTGGGAGTGAGCATGGTGATCACCTTATCCAGGCCTCTCTCCAGAGAACCAAACACCTTCCCTCCTTTCTTCTTCTTCCCACTGTCTCCTATAACAGCCATGTCCAAAGACCGAGACCTGTGGAGCGAATGGGGTCTCACATTTAATCTCTTCAGCTTTGGAAAGAAAAACATCAATTTCCCATTCCCATGCCCTGCAGCATTTCTGTCTGATTGTTATATTCATTTAGGTGATTCCCTGATTCAAAATAACTTAAAATGAGTGTGTTAGCATCATATTTTTAGAAGCATAATTGTGGCTCAGTTCCTACGGTCCAATGGCCACCCTAAAATCTCTTGTCCCCTTAGATGTGAACTTAGTATTTACCCTGTTTAGTTGCTCTAACACTCCATTCCCCTCCCTCTGACTTCCTTTCTTTCACCTCAGAGCCTTAGGCCTGAAAAACACTGCCCACATGGTGTGTGTGTGTGTAGCAGCTGCGGAACATTTTGGATTTCAACAGTTAACAGGTGAGAGTGGACATAATGCCTTGTGGCTGTGCCACGTGATCTAGAAATGTGGCATCTTGCCTAATTTAGGCAGGGAAAACATCTGATGATAGTGACAGTCATACCCGTCATCATACCGCCAACATTACATAAAATTGACACCTTTCACTATAGTTTCAATGTCTATGCTGAATTTCACACACATGAAAAAGATATTACTATTCCATTTATTAACCTTTTTAGCGATTGAATGTGGAAACAGTGGAAGCCACATGTACTATATGGTCATAGCAAAAACTCAATGTAGGCTATAATTATATTATGTCAAGAATTTAACAGGTGAAGGGCATATGTTTCTGGTGCTCATTTTCTTTCTTGCTATCACTTTGTGTGTTGCTCTGAATGAGGGTAAACAAAAGTCAAGTCAATGTAGAAAGACAGAGCTGGCAGTAGCAGCGACACAGCCAGTGTGAACAGGTCAGCTGCAACACAGCAGGGCAGGCAGTGTGTTCTGAGCATTACCCATCCTACAGGCCACTCACCTTCTCTCAGGACTGAAGGTCAGTATTTCAATGTTCCCAGGCTCCTTGTTCTCTGCTGTTCTCTTCTTGTTGTGTTCTTTGGAGGCACTGCTTCCACCTGCAACATACACAGGAAAACAAATGATTTTTCCAACCTAAGCATTTATTAAGAGGAATAAAAAGTGGGATGAGATTAAATGTACAAAGTTATGGGTACAGCCCTTTGCTTTGCTTATGCGGGGAACTAGCTGGCTTTCACATTGAAGTTGTGAACACATAGGCTTTGGTGCACACAAAGACAAGTAGTCTGACACTGACAAACACAAAAAACATACACACACAGAGAGCTAAGCTTTAGTAGCAAGAGAACACATGTCACTACAGCCCACGTGGGACAGTGAGCAGAGTAAAGAGACAGCTACACCTGTCACAGCACACGCCTAGGGACAGGCACACACAGACCACAGTGCGTGCATGTGTGGACAAGTATGTCAGAGGCAGCATGTCTGCACTGTAGCTTAGAGAGCAGGCCGCTGTAAAGAGAGCAGGACCAAACCAGGAGGGTTTAATACCAACTACGTCAGCAGTGGCACGCCAGCCGACTTGTGGCCGAGTTTAGAGTGGGAACTAATGAGGCTGGACATCTGAGCAGAGAATTCACTTTGACAAATAATTAAGACTTTAATGATTCTCCATTCATATTAGTGTCCTTCATTCACAGATAAGTGAACAGAATTAGCTTTCCTGATAATAACCTCACCTTTAAGTTGACAGTGATAAGTGTGTGTGTGTGTGTCCATTCTCAGTGGCATAATGACAGCTAAATCATAGAAATATGAGTGGCTTTGGGATAAAAACAGGCCCCATAAATGAGTTTATTACCAGAAGACAATTTACTTGCAAATGTGTGGCATGTGGATGTGGCACTTATGATTATGAGAGCTGCATGAGACTGAGAGAGAGGGGAAAAGATAAATGAAAAAGAGCAATGTGGAGAAGGGCAACTGGCTAATGCAAATAATCTAACAGAGATTGTTCTTCAAGCTTTTTTGTGTTTTGAACACAAAACAATTACAGTGTACAAATAGCCATTTGTTGAGTAACCAAGAAATTCTTTTTACCTTTAGGCGTGACTGCATTGAGTTTGCTACTAATGATGTTAGCATTTTGATTGGGTGTGGTCAACACATTCTTGTTGGGACGTGCGTTCTTCCTACTCGACACTGGAGTTCGAGGAGGAGGCAACGCAAATATTTCCACATCTTTCTCCTGAACGGCAATATTCTCCTTGTTCTCATTGGTTTGTTCTTGGTCTCTGTCCCTCCTCTCCTGGCGGTGCTGTGTAGTCGTTCGGCCCCTCTCTGGAGTTGGGCTATAAGCACATTTCTTCTCCACTGATGGAGATGCCAGTCTCTTTAGGAGGAAGAGTGAAATGTGGTATGAGCATATTTCTCTGAAAGAGTCACAGACGTTCTGTCTCACTGATAAAACCCTCGTTTTTATCCAAACATGCTCCTTTTTCTGAAGCTAATTTCATAAGGACATATGACACAGCAAAAGCATATATTCATCCTAACATTCACATACTGCATCTTTGTTGTTTGCGATTCCATCTGGCCGACCTCTGACCCCCTGGGATGTATGTTGTGTGACTGAAATCCATGGACAATCATCAATGTAGTCTGAGCAAAAGTCCAAAGACCCCACAATCACAGCGTCTTCATCCTCACTAAAATGAAGGGCTTCCCTAGACTGAAAGCAAGACAGATAATAAGAAATGGAAAAAAAACAACAAGACAAAAGATTAACAACAAGACCTGGTACTGGGAAACAGTAGGTATGTAAGCTTCCAGGTATAGTTGCAAAAACCAAGCCTGAACAGCTGTAATCACAGTCAGAGAGCGGAGCATTGTGGGAGTTGTGGTCCTGAGTCTGACCTGTAGTCCTTGGTGCAGAGGAGAGCAGGAGTCTTCGCAGACAGTTGGCTCAGGGTGCAGGCGGACAGGCTTTCCCCTCTGTTTCTTTGATAGCAGAAGCAGATAGGTGGCTGTGGTCTGGTCATACCGCCACTGTGGGAGTTAAGATACAAACCATGTAACACATTATATTTACACATATGAGAATTGTTGTAATTTCACCACCAAAAACACAACAAAATCAACAGGCAAGGAACTGATCAACACAGTGAACATCAATGCTAACATTCTAACATGCACACAACGTGGCACACACCTCCTTCACAAGTGCTGTGGTGCTCTCTCTCGATCGCTTCATGTTGACTGCCATCTCAGTGATACAGTCCTCATCTATGTGGCCAAGCTACAAAAGAGACCCAGACTGTAAGCAGTAAATCCAAGACTGACACTACTTCTGTATTTGAGAGCACTAAAACAACAATCTTCACAAAATAATGTTGATATTGAGGATTATGGTGTAGTAAAGTAAAATAGGAAGTATACAACCTATATATGGTTGTATATGGTTAAAAAGCTACTTAACCGTTTGTTGTTGTGCAGTTCTGTTTATATATTTTGTATGCATTTGTAATACAGTTTATAGGTGTGTGTTTGTGCGAGTGTACCGGCTGCCTGCTGTGCCACTCCACTGGGCTGTTGTAGTCTTTCATCACCCAGGGATGGTCCAGCAGCTGTCGAACAGTAAGACGCCGCTTGGGGTCCACCTACAGGACACACACACAAACTACAACTCAATATGCAACAAGACTACACACTGCACAGTCTATGTCTACACATATTGCACTTTATAGATAAAAAAAAAAAAAAGAAATCAATCATATTGGTGTATAATAAGTTTTTCATCTTTATTTTAAGTTTAAATTTCTGACTCACCACAAGGAAAAACTATGACAACAAACAGGCTGAGTGGACAATAAATAAAAATAGATCAAAGAGAAAACTGGATGACTGATTATGTACCTGCATCATCTGGTTGAGGAGGAGGACACTACCTGGAGAGAGCCAACGGGGGTTGTCGTATTTACCTCTCTGAAGATATAAAAGACATACACAAACACATCATTAAACAGAAATACACCAGAAACATGCATAAAGGTTTCCTCAGTTTATGGATTTGCTTCCGTATTAATATTTCAACACTTAATATGACTTTAAGCGCATACAAGAAATGTGGGGACTGACCTCAAGATATTTTCAGAAAACCTTAAATGTTATATATTTAAAATGTCATTAACACAGCAGTTCTCTTACTGTAATCTTCCTATAGAGGACCATGCAGTTGTCATCATCGAAAGGCAGGTATCCACAGAGCAGGGCGAACAGCAGTACCCCCATACTCCACACATCAGCCTGGATGTCACACATCACACAGCAATATTTCAACTTCAAGTGTTACAGCCAGGATTTCACAGCTCAGTTGCACTGAGTCATGCATCGGCGAATATGATCAGGACACCATGAAAAAGCAGAATTGTGGAACAGGCAGGTAATCATCAACCTTAGTGTGGGAAAAAATTAAGTTTTCTGGGTTTAAATAAGGCCAAATCTTGCAATTGTAACCCAGGAAAAGCTGTAAACCGTTTACATCTCTCACCTCTGAACCAATATATGCTTTTCCCTGGATGAGCTCAGGAGCAGCGTACGCAGGGCTCCCGCAACATGTCATCAGCTCATAACCCAGACCTCCCTAGGAGAGAGACACACACAACCACATGATAGCTAGACCACACGAAATGCATGTGCATACCCAGTTTGTATTTAGTAACCACTGTTTGTACACACTTTTATTGGGGTATCAGCTTATCTCTGTTATACCCTGTAGGTCACAGAAATACGTTTTGAGGAAACACAGAAACAATCTAGACTGTAAGAGGATCACTCCAGTGTTTTCCAAAGTAGAACCTGTCTGTGGGACTGACCCATTAAGAGGCAGGTATTTTTGTATTTATAACTTCTTCCACTTCTTTCAGGTCACTTGGCCAAATAGCTTACAAGCTAAATATATTATTTTCAAATATGGAAGTGGGACAGGGAATGTGGTGTTGTACCTTAGGTTTGGCACAAAGGCCAAAGTCTATGAGCTTCAAGTTGTGGTCTTCATCAATCAACAAGTTTTCCTAAAGTTCAGAGAAACAAACATTACAGCAGAGATTTAATTCAAATATAACCACAAAGAAGTAAACACATTTTGCTGCGCTTTCTCTGTCAGTTTTTACCGGTTTTAGATCTCTGTGTGCATATCCCTGGCTGTGGACGTAGGCCAACGCAGACACAATCTGCCTGAAAAACACCCTGGTCTCCTCCTCTGACAGACGGTCCTTTGCTATGATGTAATCAAACAACTCCCCACCTGGACAGTACTGGGAGAAGAATAAAAGGTGGGAGGGACACAAAGGAGCCAAATGGATGAACATGACTTTATCACATACACACTCAAACAAATTCTCTCTGTGTATGTGTGCTTACCTCCAGCACCATGAAGATCTGGGTGGAGGTCTCTATGACCTGGTAAAGACGACAGACGTGTTGATGACTCAGGTTCTTCATGGCCTCAATCTCCACCTTCACACGGGGTAAGTCATCCTGGGGAGAGAGGTGACAAACTGTTTTTTTTATGTTAAGTACTTATTATGTTTTGCATGGCCATTTACACGGATAATTTATTTTATGATGTTAATGTCTGGTATATTTTGCCTTTGTCTCTGTCTCTACTTTTGTACTATTTTTTTTGAAAACCTCAGGATAGCTAGCAACCTCCCAAACTTTGTGGTAGAAAAGGGAAATAGAAAATAAATATTAATAAACAAAATGAATGCAAAAAACAGTGATGGAGGCAACTAAGTTAAGTCTCAAACTATGGGCAAGTTGTTCAACAGAAAATTAATAGAGGACAACTTTGAAATGTCATTAATTGTTCAAAACAATCACTGCAATCTCTAAAACCGGTTGTTTACTATGAAAATAACTCTTGCTGTTGCTATCAAGTTTTTCTGATCTTTACTAATTTTCTGTAGCCTGCTTAAGTGTATTGTCTCCTCCTGACTCACCCCCAAATCTTTCTTATTCATGATTTTAATGGCAACTTTCTCTCCTGTCAGGATGTGTCGACCCAGCTTGACTTTGGCAAAGCCTCCTGAAAATACACAAGGTTCACAGCTCACACGGGGGAGGATATGACACTTACACAAAGCTGTAATTTAATCATCGACACTGACGTTACCTGAGCCGATAGTCTCATAAACCTCATAGTATCTGTAGAGCTCGTCGGCTCCGCGGTGCTCCGTCCTTTCCACAGGCATCCTCCCCGCTCGGCCGCACAACGATAAACCCTCTGCGGCGAGAGATAAGCGTTTGTAAAAGCAGCTTTAGCACTCAGCTCACTAACACATTGAGCTAAACTGGAAAACTGTCACTGTGTTCCACATTAACATTAACATTAGCTAGGACTCTGCCTGTCCGACGTTTGCCGGCTAGCTAACTCAACTTTGTCGCCAACAAACGTCGTTGACGCCGCCAAAAGTTACAAAAAGTACCTTTGGTAAAAGCGGTGTTGCTACGAGCTAACTGATCGACTTTACCTGAGTTTGTGTGAAAACGTTGGGGGGGGGGTGCAGGAAGCTAAAATCAGTTAACAACCATATGGAGAAGCCCTCCGACGGAGATGTTTTGTTACAGAAGTTTGAATTTCGTACGTCGACGTTGACTGCATTTCCTGTTTCCGTTTGTTGCTTCATCCGCACCCTTGTGGCGGATAACAGTTACTGCAACCACTTCAACAAAACAGCGCCGCAGAGCCGTTCACCCACCTTCATGGTCATTTTCTGGTCGTTATGGCAAGAGGGTGTCTACACTCAATGTAAATGGGGTTGAAAACAATATTAGAAACATCTCTCCTGTGGTGGAATATTTAGATTCTGTACTCAGGTAAAAGTACCAAGTGCCAAAGTGTACAAATACTTAAAGTAGGCTATGTGCCATTACATTAGACTTAAGGTATTGAAAGTAAAAGTACTCATTGCAGAGACATGACTCCTATTAGTCTATGAGTGTATAGTATATACACAGTATACTATGATATACTACTATGATACTGGATTAACTGGCGCAGGCCAAGGGTTCTCAAGGGGCAGGGGGAGGTAAATGTAGTGAAGTAAAAAGTATAATATTTATCTCTGAAATGTAGTATCTTGAAATGGAAATACACACACACACACACACATATATATATATATATATATATATATATATATATAATAGTTGAGTACATGTATCTCAAATATGTAGTTAAATACAAAGTACTTCAAATCAAATCAAGTTTTATTTATATAGCGCCAATTCAAAACAAAAGTTATTTCAAGGCTCTTTCCAATTAGAGGTGGTCAAGACTTTCTCTTTAAAGTACACGAGAGAAGGTGACCCAACAAAATCCCACCGAGAGTCAGCACGAGGCGACAGTGGCAAGGGAAAACTTCCGTTAAGAGGCAGAAACCTCAGGCAGAACCGGGCTCAGAGTGGGTGGCCATCTGCCTCGACCAGTTGGGTTTGAGAGAGAGAGAGAGAGAGAGAGATGCACTAATAGTAGTAACAGTAATAAGCAGTAACAGCAGCAACAATAATGTTCATGTTAACAATAATACTGCCACTGATATAAAAATTGTATCAATGATAGTTAACAACAGTGACAATAATTCAGCAGCAGGTGTTGAGCAGGATCGTGGAGACAGTTGCAATTGGAGATTCTAACTGCAGCTCGGGGCAGAAGGACCTGTAGAGAACAACAGGGGGAGGGAAAGAAAGAAAGAAAGAGGGAGTAATGTACTTACTTATATTCTACCACTGCATCTTTCAATGTAAACAACCATAAAGCTAAATCAACATGGATCTCTCAAACAATGATTATTTATTATATTATTGGATGATTAGGATTACAAGCAGCATTTGGATAGTGTAGGTGGTCAAGTAGGAGCTCGTTTTAAATGTTTATACTGTTGGGTTGTGTAACAATTTTACATTAATACATCATATATCATATGCTTAAATTGTGAAATAACTGATATGTTTAAGTGCTGAATAAATGGAGAAGAACCTATAAAAAGTGATATGGTCAGATGAGTCATCCTTTACCATACGATATGAATGCTCAACCCTCAATAGGAGGTTTGTTATTCTATGGGGGACAATTACTTGTCATAGTTTGAGTCAGGTACATGCAAATCATTATTCAGATTCAGTCATTAAGAGGAATCAGCTTTTTTCCTTTAATGAAACAAGTAGAGTCTTGTAGAAGTCAAACAGCACAGATCTGTACTGGTGGCTTGTGGTATACCTTATTAAGATATTTTTTGTCTTGTAACCCACCTCTACATGTACACATATACTCCATTCTCCATTCTTCACTGCCTTATGCTCTGCAGGCAGTTTGCAGGTAAATCACAGGACTGACATATAGTATGTAGAAAGACATCCATACTTACAGTCACCGATTCACTTAAGTTGCATCTCACTGCACAGACATATACTTTATGAATAAATAAACCCTTTGTGTACACCCTCGGTGCAACATTGTTTGACTGGGGAATTTAAAGACCACATAAAACAAATCAGTCTACCATATGGCACATAGACGGTAACACCTTTCTGAAAGGTAGTGGTTAGTTATAAGATTTACCTGCACACACACTTTCATGTGCATTCATGGGTGGGTATACACAACCTAAGGGATGAAAAGCAGTGTGTTGCAATGTGTAAACTGTTCTGCTTGACCCTGTAGGTATGCAGTTGTAGATGTCCCAGTAGATGTCCAGAGAGGTGTATTTATGGTGTCAGAAGGTGTGTGTGTCTTCACCTGAACTAGTCTCAAACCTGTAATTACAAAAAGGTGAGAGGTGAGCACAGAGACCACCGAATGCATGTTAACAGACCCCTGCTTACTTGTCAGCCATCTGCAATGAGTGTTTACAACCACTCTCACTGCACCAGTTTTCTTGTCTTATCAATGCTGCACTTACTATTTCTCTTTTGGTTACTGTCCTCTATCGAATGCATTAGCAAGGGACAACTTACTGCGCCTGTTCTTGTCAATTAGAGACAGATCAGCTCAAAACTAAAGAATATCTGATAAGGAAGGTAGACCTCATGCTTTTAAGGTCACACAAGAGGGCATCCAAGTCACGCATTAGCCTGTAAAATGTAAGCAAGAGATGTTTATAGGGTGAAAATATTACATCCTGACATTTAGCCAACATGGACAGACAACTGCAGAGGAATGTTAGTGATTGATCAGTGGTTGTCCTATGTTTCTCATGGTCGTTAGGGAAAGAGTTGGTTGTTAGGGAAGTAACTGGTGGTTAGGGGACGACCAGGTGTCAGCGGGATGACAGAACCCTTCATTTGGTTTCTGGTGCAGCTGGCCAGGACGGGACGGAGGGACATCAAACAACCCACAGCTGGAAGAAAAGGCGAGCGTGAGGACAGAAGAAAATGGATAGGAGAAGAGACGGGAGGAGAAGAAAAAGAGGGAAATGGAGAAGAAAGGAAGAAATGGGGAAAATCAATATTAGGGGAATGTAAGGGAGCGAAATCTTTGATTTCAGTGGTGAGCTAAATTTCTGTTGATTGTATTGTTCATTCTCTGTCTTTTACCATTTTGTCTTCTTTTCTTCTTTCTTTTTTGTGGCCAGTGTGGCCAGCTAAGACACACGCACATGCACACACACACACACACACACACACACACACTGACACATGCACACACACACAAACACACACACACATGCGCACACACACACACACACACACACACACACGCTCCTACCGTCACCAAAACCAAAACCTAATTCTAACCCTAACAAATCAAAAAAGTCTTAACCTCAATTTTTTTATCCCCACATTGACATGAGTATGCACAAGTTAGTGTGTATTCAGGGTGAAGTCCCCCCCAACACACACACACACACACACACACACACACAAACACACACACACACTAGATGTATGTCAAATAGTCACATATGGTTACACATAAGTAACAGAAAATCCAAAATCTGCATGAGCTCACATTTTACTGCACACTGAAACATATTTTCAATGTACTGTAGCATAC
Organism: Trachinotus anak; assembly: GCF_046630095.1. Taxonomy (NCBI): domain Eukaryota; kingdom Metazoa; phylum Chordata; class Actinopteri; order Carangiformes; family Carangidae; genus Trachinotus; species Trachinotus anak. Next base: position 16,055,584 of record NW_027273870.1, on the reverse strand, counting down.
TGCTAGCCAGTGGGTGTTCCCCCCTCTGGGTCCTTTTATAAGATGCGACTCAAGAGAAATCCTTTCTTTTGTTCACGAACACAAAAAATCTAAATTGTTGTAATGCTTTTGAGGATAAGTCCTGCTGCAGTCAATGGTTTTAACAGACAGCATGAGGGCCTGAGGTTTTGCTGGTTAAGTTTCACATATACAAGCCTCAGAAGTGAACCACAGCAGTTGGGCATGACACCATCTTTAGCTAAATTCTAATATAATTGCACCAATAGCTACAAGAGATGATAACCACATCATTTTTACAAAATGCAGCAGTATTAACATGTATGTTATCAGTTTGATGAAGCGTAATTTTATCTGTATACTGCCTGTGTTTATAGCTCTATGATTGTACACATTACTAATTGAGCATATCAGTGTGTTAAGGAGCTGCTGTGCCACTTCCAGTTGCTCCAGTGTGCTTGAGGGATCAGACATGGCAGCTGCCACATTGGAAAACAGACGTAGCCCTAAAAGAGCCTGTCTTACATAGAATTCCCAGTATTCTTTGACAGAGTTTTGGAGGCTCCCAAATTGTATGTTATTGTATGCCATGTATCAGGCATGTATTAAGATGTACAACATATGTGTGTAGGTTTATGCTATAATCATGGTTTGTGTTGCAGTACATCTGTGCCCTTGTGTGTCTCAGGTCAAAGGTCACATTGGTAACACTCACATGGACAGACGCAGACAGACATATAAAGACATAGGAAACGATTCACTGGCATCATCTCCCTCCGTCCCGCTTCCAGCATCCTTGTGAGGCTTCACAGAGCTTCGCAGGATCACAGTCAACTTGTCTTTCTCACTCGATCAATTCACAGTGCACTGTGGACATTGCGTCATGGTGCTTTATCCACACATATGTAACTCGTACACCTCTGTAGGGTTCACACACAAACATAGACAAGTTGTGAGTTGTGAAATTCTCATTCCTGGCAACTCCACCCCCCATGTGTGGATCAGCTGGCAATCTACGGGAAAAGATCTTTCTCAGAATTTAATTGTGGTTTCTGCTACTCAATACAAGCACAAAATAGGTGGGAAAAACACATTATCTCTGCCCCATCACTCCAATTTTCTCCAAAACATTAAGTTAGAGTCAACATTTAAAGTAGTTTCTGATATTTACAACTGCTATCACTCCTCACTCCCCAATATAAAACAGTGGAAAGTTAAAGAGCCAGGCAAGCTACGCTACATTGTGTGTTTACAGGGCTAAAACAGTCCTGTGCCCAGAACAAAAACATTCAGCCAGGGGAATATATTGCACCCATATGTGTTTGATCTTCTCCAAATCATTTATGTCCAAGCAAATATTACCATAACCCTGACAGATGAAGATGTCGGGAGCGTGTAAGTGTGGGGTTTTGATTCCCAGCCAGTGGATTTACAGTCATTTCTGAATCAGATTGCTCCCCCGACATGGTATGGTTGTGGGCATCTTTTGGGTGTGAATCACTGATGAAGGGAAACTAAATCACTGTAGAAATAAAGGTACTTTCCATGTTTTGTGTTCATTACAGAGAGACATTTTGATAAGCTCTGAATAGATTTAGCATATTTTTTCAATTATGCTCAATCCAGCCCTTTCTTACTGTGGTATTTTTAATTCAGACTTTTTAGCCTTCATTTTTTTTTCCATCTTTGCTGAAATGAAAAATGGAATAACTCAGTGCAAGACAAGCCTTATAAAGTAAAAAACAAGAAGTGGGTGGAGAAGTCAGAGCAAGATCAAGAGTGATGTGTGTCCAAAGCCTCACAATCTTGTATGACGTTCACAGCCAGAGATATTGGTTTTGGATGAGCTCTAGAATACACTACAGGAGCCTATCCACATGGCAAAAACACACACACACACACACACACACACACAAATACACGCACACACACACAAATACACACACACACACACACACACACACACACACACACAAATACACACACACACACACCATGAGCTATCACAACATTCATACTGAGGTGCAAAATGGGTGTGACCTCAACTTGAAATAACTTTCAAAAATGTGCCTACACTTTTCAAACACTTTCTCTCAACATTTCTCCTCACATCCCTCCCAAACTTTGTCTTTTTTCCCTCCCACCCCTCAAGCCAACCCCACCTCACAAACACACACTCCCCCATTAAACATGTGTGTGTATGTGTGTGTGTGAGTGTCCTCCCTCAGTCTCTCCATGGCTGGATTGTGGCAGCAGCTGAGCTCCCTGCGGCAGGGTCGAGCTCTGGCTCTCCTCCACTTCATTTGTCTTCTCTGCCCACCCTCAGGTGCTCTTCCCTGGGATACCAAAGCCAGCCCATCCTCTCTGGAGGTAAGACATCCACACAGTCACAGACAGAAGTGTAAGTGTATTTATATACATGAATGTTTGAGGCTGTAATTTAATCATTTGTGCAAGCTTTGTAAGAGCTGTGTTAGTGTTATACAAATGTTGTTTGTTATTCTTATGCACACTACAAGTAAAATCAAACCAAAATCTGGCAGAAGGGCATAACTTCACCAGTTTGTTTTAGATTTATCTTGTCACTCTGGCAAACTAATCACTAACAGATCAAGCTATATCCGATTTTAAATAAAATATCAAGAGGAAGAAAAAGGAGAAGCCCATTGAGAAAGGCATGACGTGCAAAGAACAGAAGAAGTAAACTCTAAACTTGCAAAATGGAGATCTGTGCAGAGGAGGAATGGAGAGGAAGACCAGAAAGGTTCCCCAACTCAAACCAACTGTTGGACCGGACTGAGTGAGCTGTGGGATTTCCAGCAAGAGAGAGGGAGAGAGAGTTGGAGAGCAGGATGGATGAGTGAAAATGAGAGAAAAAGAGCAGCAATGTGATCCAGCGGAATTTATGATTGTACTGTTGAAACACATGCCTGTGATGGTGAAACTGCGGTACAGAGAGCATGCAGAAAGTGTCTGTGCATGTACACAAGCGGGCATATACAGTGTTTGTGCCCGGTGGCTTTGTGTGCATAAACGTGTGTGAATGTGTGTGTTGGCAGGGGTATGAAGTGGTGAGGGGGAATTTCTCTCGTACTTTCCTCCGCGTTGGCTACCATAAGATTGCAGAGATTCCTGCAGGAGCACGAAACATCAGCATACAGGAGACAGTAAAGAGCCGAAACTACCTGGGTACACACTCACACACAGACACACAGACACACAGACACACAGACACACACACAGACACACACACACACACACACACACTGTATCTGAAATATTTTCAGCATGACAAACACTACACTGATGGATGAATGTGGGGTTTTCCTCCAGCTCTGCAGACCAAAACTGGCGTCTCCATCATCAATGGAAACTGGGTGATTGACCGGCCTGGAATCTTCATTGCTGTGGGAACACAGCTACTGTACCGACGACCCAATGAAATCCGCACTCGCAACGGAGAGTCCATCACTGCACCTGGGCCACTGGCTGAGGACCTGCATGTTTATGTGAGATGCAAAATGGCAACACAAACTGGCAATAGTTCCATGTCATTTATATGTCTCCTATTTAATTGCATAAATACATACAGTACATAATACATTGTACTACAATGCATAAACAATATTACAACATACATGATTCTACATAACACTCATCTGTCTCTCTTTTCTACAGCTGATCTACCAGCAACCAGGTCCCAGTGTATACTATGAATACAGTGTGCCCTTACAAAACCCGACTCCTGAGCCAGATACACCTTCTGATATACTCCCCCTTGGTGAGAGCACACAACACAATAACACACTTAAACACACAAACCCAATCCTAAAACTGTATTACAGTGGCCCTAAATGACCGCACTGCCATTTTCTCATACTAAATATTCTGGTTTGCCAGTGGGGATCATAACACATCCCTCTATTTGCAGGGTCATAGTGATGCTAATATATATCATTTTGAGTGAAACTGTCCTTTTGAGAATTTGATTAGGATTTTTTATAACATTTGATACAAACAGGCATCTAAACTTTATCCTGGAGAAAGACCATTTAACCGCACTCTGAGACAGTAATTGGTCATGTGGGCCACATTTCATTACCTAATATTTAACCTTCATTAAAGAAGCAGTTTAATTTGGGTCCACTGACACTGGCAAATAATTACTTAATTTTAATAAATCTCCTGAACTATCTCAAGAAACAGCAAATATTCTTAAAGACCCTGCACAACCCCACAGGCGTTTTCAAATATTCTGGCTGATTAGACCTTTGCACCGGTTGAAGGTGGGTGGAACTATGCTGGAAGATGCTGGTCATCCGACTCCATGTATTGGTAAGAATAATGAAGGAGTTATACTTTATGTACAATATTCTTGTACAATATTCTCTTCCAGTTTGGGTACAACAAATCAACATATGTTAACCTTTCATATCAACAAGAAATGAAACAATATGTGCTCTGCTGAACATCATCTGAGGTGTTACTTGAGCTGTTTTGCCAATATCCACAATTAGTTTAGATGTTTTCCAGATGTAAGTAGTTCCTCCATTTGCTTTGTGCATTGCCAGAGTGTAGCATACATCAACAGCACACACAAGTCAGTGTCAGAGTTTCTTTAGTATGCATGCTGACTGAATATATACTGAATATATATATATTTTTTTTACCCATGTACACACATAGCAAATCTTCTTAGAATTAGTGCATGTAGGTAGGGATTAAGAGCAGCCTGTACACACCAACAAACACATCTAATCAGCCACAGTTAGTAAAATCACCTGTGTGGGTGTGCTGGGCCTTTAATGCATACTGAATTTTGTTTTATGCTTCATCCCATGACATTACCTTTACATCACTGCCTTTCTTCCCATTACCTGTCTGTAAACATTTTTGCTCCATCCCTCAAACTTCCACCTTCCTGTAGCTGAGGCATCAGATTCATCCCACCCAGGTGAGAAAGTTCACCAAGGTGACATCACCAACAATGACATTATCAAGGAGACACTCCATCCCAACCAGGTTCCCTCTGACCGCAGCGGGGACTCTGACCCTCAGCCCACTTACACCTGGACAAAGAGTGGGCACACAGTGTGCAGCACAACCTGTGGCACTGGTGAGGAAACACATACAACACAAAGAAACGGTGTGCACACATTGAATTAATGCTTTCCAAGTCTTTATTTTGTATACATGTATTTTTCTGTATGTATACGTGTGTGTGTGTGTGTGTGTGTGTGCACACTTGCCAGGCAGGCGTCAGGTGTTCTGGGAGTGTGTTGAGAAGGATTCACAGGCGACTGCTGCTGCTGACCTCTGTGACCCTGCCCTTGAACCAACAAACCGGGAAGAAGACTGCAACACCCAGCCCTGCCCTGCATAGTGAGTAACACACAGACATGCACACACACCCACACACACACACACACACACGCTTGATGTCCCATACATTAATCGTGACACACACACACAGACACACTTTCACTGTATTAATTCCACGTGGTGCTGTTGATTTTCAGGGTGAAACCCTCATCGCTCACACACATTCCAGCCATAAGTCAGTCACCAGTCACAGTCAATCACACTGACTCACTTTGGTGTGGCTTTGGTTTTCATGTCTTGTGGTAAATACCACTAGATCTTACCATCGCCAAGATGTATCAGGGTGTTAGTGTATTTCCTGTATGTTTGGTTGTGGGTCTCTTAGATATTTTACCCACAGTGTTGGTGATCCATGATAGCTGTCAATTTGAAATAAATATGTTTCCACTGGGAATGCAGCAGCAACAGAGGAGCGAAAAACTGAAACTTTAGTGGTAGCAGAGGGAAGAGAAATGTCTGAACTTGTGCAGCACATGTTGGCTTATTTTACTTGTCTCTTCTATGATCTCCTTTTTGAAGAAACTACAGGCTTTAAAAAGCCCCCTGTAGTCCACACACAAAAACTGTGGTCAAACTGAAGACAGACAGCTGGGACATGCTTGAGGAAAGCCATTGTACACTCATTTATCACCACATGTTTTGTGATGGACTGCAAGCTGTTCTTTATTTCTGCTAACCCTCTCTGTGTCCTCTCTGATTGACTCACAGTTGGGATGTGGGGGAGTGGTCAGAGTGCAGCAGGAGGTGTGGACCCGGCACTCAGCACCGCCAGGTAATCTGCCGCCAGGTCACTCAAGTCCATGCCAATGGGATGGAGTCCTCGCTTACTGTGGCACCAGAGCTGTGTGGGTTGTCTGATAAGCCGGTGACCAGGTCAACTTGTCAGCTGAAGATTTGCAGTCAGTGGCAGATTCGATCTGAGTGGAGCCCGGTGAGAAAACACACGGACATCTCTGAGTGTTATAATGCTGGATGATGACTAATAGACCTGTACTTTAATCAGGTGTGGAGGAAGTCTTTATATTCTATTGTATGTTCAGTAAAAGGAGTAGCACTACAATGTAAAAACATTAAATTACAAGTAAAAGCCCTGCATTCTAGATTTTACTTCATAAAGAAAAATGATCAGCGAATTGTATTTAAAGAATCAAAAATAAACTTCTCATTATGCAAATGGCCCTTACTATTATATTAACATGTAAGAAACTCTTTAATGATATAAGTGGTCCATGTGGAGGTCATATTTTAACAACATCAACATTATGTTTTTGTATATAAAATCTTAATCTGCAATAACTAATCTGTAACTAATAACAGCTGTTGAATAAATGGAGTATAAAAGTACAATATTTCACAATATACACAGTAAAGTGTGTATAACTGTTAAAGTGCAATGCTTGAGAGAATGTACTGTATATTTTTCACCATTGACATTTAGACAGACACGTGGCAATGATAGTTGCATTATTACTGACATACACACAATAAACATGTATATTTTCATCCAAAAAATGACAAAAGACAAAAAAAAAATAAAAAATTAAACCAACCCCCCCCCCCTCATCCCTCTCTCCCCCTGTCTGTCTACCCAGTGCTCAGTGCCATGTGGGGTGGGCCAACGCAGCAGGGAGGTGGTCTGTTTGAGTAACCAGGGTGATGTGGAGGAGGATGAGGAGTGTAACATGAACCTAAAGCCAGACACACTGCAAAACTGTGACATGGGAGCCTGTGCACGGAGTTGGTTCACCTCCCTCTGGAGTCAACGGGTAACACAGAAACTGATAATACAGTGTGTACCTGAGTGTGTGTGTGTGTGTGTGTGTGTGTGTGTGGGACAGAGAGAAAAAACAAACACGACATCATGTTGAGATCTGATTTAACATGTACGCGTGTGTGATAATCCTCAGTGCTCTGCAGAGTGTGGTATGGGCAATCGGACACGGACAGCAGTATGCCTGATGGATCATGTGACTGATCTCCCATTGGACAACTGTGAAGGGGAGCGCCCACCAGAATTAACATTTTGTGACTCAGGCCCATGCCAAAACCGGCTGGAGTGGTATACAGGACCTTGGAGTCAGGTAATCCACGTAAATACATACATGTAGTACACAGAGACACTTTTCAGACAGCATTCATTTGATGCAACACCTTACCTGTGTGGGTTAATTAAGTGTTCTGCAGAGTGTGGGAATGGGACACAGACCCGCAGCGTGGCTTGTATTTTCAACGACAATGGTCGCATGGAGGTGGTGGACCAGTTGAAATGTTCCAGCCTGCCTCAGCCAATCACAGCTCAGACCTGCAGACTGAAGCCATGTGGTGTCCAGTGGTATGTCACAGAGTGGAGTGCAGTAAGTGTCTCAAACTCTCTCACACTTGACACTTTGTCAAGTACACGTTTGATGCTACAACACTGTTATTTCAAAGGAAGTTTATTAGTATGATATGAGTTGCGGTGACTAAATGGTGTCCTCATTCCTCATGTCTGCCTCTGATCTGTCTTTGAATCACCTCACAGTGTTCTCGTACCTGCAACGGTGGCTACCGTGTGCGAGAGGTGCGCTGTCTTGCCGACAACATTGCCCCAAGTGACCGATGTGACCCCAGTTTGACCCCAGAGAGTCGAGAAGAATGCAACAAACAACCCTGTGTAGCTGAGATAAGTAAGTCCAACCAGTTTTGTTGCACTAAGGCAGGTGTAGCTGGGTTCACACCAGAGTCAGGGATGACCTGTATGGTGTGAGATATGTCTTTGATGCTGTCATTGTTGAACGTTACCATAGTGAAGATCATCACCTACTGTCACAACCAGGAGGAACTGAGGGGATTCTTTTCCACAGCTTATGGAAGAAGGAAACTCTGTCAAAACTGTTAGGAGAGTGTTTGCAAAAAAAACTATTTAAAAAAGCTCAGTAAGTGACAACATGACTTTACTCAAATATGGTTGTGATACAGAGCTTTAGAAACGTGTGACCCAATATTTACAATAAATAAACAGTCTTGTACTTGAAAGCAGCTCCATATGCCAAAAATATCTTCAAGTGTGTGAACAAGGTAAGATAGTAATGTGTAATCCAGCTCAAACAACATGGAGCTGTGTCTGTGTGAGATCACACAGTGGCAAATCCTTCCTCATGCATCTGAAAATAGTTTTGATTTTAATTTAGTTAGTGAGAGATTACAAGAAGTCTGCACAGAAAATTCACATAAGCATATGTCGGAATCCACAATTTCAGCTTTATCGTAAACAGATCTAATTTTACTCTCGGTTCAGTTTATCAGGAAAAGGCCTTCTTACTCTAAACACGACCACAGCACTGATGCTTTTCAGACTTGGATTTAGCCTTGTGCACAGAGGAACTGAAAAAGAAATTTGAACTTGAAACTGAAACTTCAAAACCACTCAGTGGATTACGTCATGTATTGCTGAGAATTCATTGTATGGACTGGAAATGCTGACAAGTTTCTGAGTATTATTTCTGTCCTCTATACATTGTTAAAGGAACTACTTGTAGGTTTTGCTAGTGCCAGCGTTCGCATGAACAGTTGTTTACTTGGCAGTCTTGCAGAACTGTCGCAAGTTCAGCATCGAACTTTATTCCCTCACTCACTGTCTCCTGCGCTGGAAAGCAACACCAGTGTTAACTCTTGTCTCTATCACGTCTCTTTTTCTTCTGAAGTTAGCATGCTAACAAACTAGCATGGCCTGTCTTGTCACTTTCCAATAGCGAAACCTGACTCTGAGAATCGAGGGCTGTGAATTGGTGCCAACACTTCACAACCAGGAGTGGGGACAGAGGGAGGCCAGGGGTGACCTGTGCCTGTGAAATCTGATTGACCACCTATGGTAGACCCCTCCCAGAGTCAGGAGGCGATAGTTGGCTTATTAGTATCATGAATGGTTTACTGATTCGGCATGGCTCAGTGTCCTGGACCAAAGCCTCTGTATGAAGTGACTGTTTACATTTCCTTTTGAAAAGGACTACAAAAAGAATGAATACAAAGAGACGCAAAACTATAAAAAGATACATAACAACTACAAGAGATGCATAACAACTGCAAACAAAACTGCATGCCATTCGTTGTCATTTCTGTGTCTTTCAGTCTGGTTCTCTTGCTCAAATGTAAGAGAGGTGAATGACCTCTTACATGGCTGTAGGCTACTTGGGGTTATACATTTTTATTCATTTTATAAATGTGCCCCCTTCTTGAAAACTGTACCCCAACTCTGGACCCCACATTCAAAAGATTCAAAATCCAGTTCTGCTTCCAGCAAGACACGATATAACCAGCCTAAAATGAAATTTGCATTGCTTCCTCCATTTTTCTCAGTTTCTCTACCTTCTTTCTCTTTTCCTTTTTCAGACCCATCATGCAGTGACCAGTATCATAACTGTGTGGTGGTGGTTCAAGCCCGACTCTGCATTTACCCTTACTACAGAAGCGTCTGCTGCACCTCCTGCTCCCGTGCCCAGAAAACATACCCCAACTCATTTCAAAAGAACCACATCCATAGGTGATGCTGTCTCAGGAGAACACCTAGCTGTGTTTGGAGAGTGCCTCAGTGTGTTGAGCACAGTGTAACATTCACTCACTCAGTCTGCAACAGATTAATGGACCAGGTAATCAGCTGCCTTCATCTATTTTGTGACCATGGCCATACACCCACCAGCACAAATACTGCTGTTGAAGAGATGTTTCATTTGACACCTGCCTGGATGAAAATAGCCTGAAACTTAGTCACAAACTTCTCACTTCATTAAGAATTTCACTTTGTATAGGTTTTGTGTTTTCTGAGTGTTTTCATACTGGACTGGTCACATTTGGTGATCTGCTTATATTGTGTATTTATTCTTAATAAAAAGTACATAACCTTTGGTGCTCAGCTTTTCTTGTATTATTGCAGGCTACCAAAATTTCAGCAAAATGCCTGAGAAGCTCTGTCTCCTACTAAATACACCCACGGATACACACACATAATCTTTGTATCAAACATAATTAATTTTAAAAAGTCTCAAAATGTGGTTTCACAGCTAAACTAGTCACATCTGTGCAGCTGACTTTACTGGCTGCAGAAACTTAGTAAGTAGTGGTTCTGTGATCAGTAATTAAATCAAGGGACAGATAAATGGATGGTCAGGTTGGTAAATTGCATTTTTACATTAAAAATGGGGGCATTTTAGCCACATCTGGCTACCCTACAGGAACCATACTGGTGTTTTCTGCATGTTGCACCAACCCACTGCAGCCCAGACCCACTCACTATGTGCTTATTTTACTATTTTGTGAAAGCAAAAATCTCATCACAACTGCGTCACAACTGTCACAAACATACTCAAACTTAACATCTTCTGATCTGCTGGAAATCTGACCATATTCAAAGATAAACTAAGATTAGAGGTTAAAATTGGGTTTAAAATCAACTTGTGTAGTGTCCGTTTAATGTAGTAGGTGGGGTTGAAGGTTCTCCTCACCAACACGCTGAAAAAAAAAGTAGTTCTACTTGGAGTGTGAAGATTTGCTTGAATGAAATGTTAAAAAAAGTGCTCAAATTGTTTGTGACACTGAAAGTTTTCTCCTGCCCATCTACTATATGTGAAAAGAATTCCCACAGAACTGAAAACATGGTGTAGATGTTCATACTGCACATGCACCTCTCTATTAAGTCAAAAAAAGATCACTTTAGCTTTGTACTCATTCAAGATAGTAATACCATTGCTTTAATGGGACAGCTGGGCTGACAGCATGTAAAAGGCCATAATTCAATCACGAGAACTTAAAGCACAAAAATAAACAGTAAATGAACACCAATGACAATGCACATTGCATTTCTCAAAAAAAAAAAAAAAAAAATCAAAAATACCTTGGGGACCAAGACTCTTTTACATACACACTCTCCCATTTTGTAGCTATACAGAATCTTCAGTAATGTTCCCGTGTTGCTCCGGAGTCTGTGTCCGTGGATGCAAGGCTGCACTGGTAGGTCAATACTAGTGGGCTGTTGAGGATGTGTGACAAGTGAAAATCTTTAGGGTGAGCCTGGGCCTTTGGCATGGAGGGATGCAGGGTCCACATTCACCAATAATATCCATGTCTGTCTTCACAAAATTGCTTGGACACCATTACCCCGAAAACATTCAAGGCTCTCTTACCATGCTGATAAACCTTTACCCTTCTACATATACATATATTCCTTTTTTTTTTTTTTTTTTTTTTTAAAACTCATTGACACCATGCTGGATTTTTTGTGAACAGAAATGTCAGCCACTTGTTTTTTGCTAGTTTTTTTCCTCTTGATAGCTCTTTTTTGTGTTGTCCTTGGCATTGGGTACCAGACAGTAAGACGTTAATGTCATTGTTACTGAAGAGTTTAACAATAAGCTCTCTAAAAGCATTATCGCATCACCAACCAACCCACCTTCCCTCCCCCCACCCACCCACCCACCCACCCAGTCCTAGAATTGAACAGTCACCATTTATACAAGTCAGTTCTGAAAATACAATGGCAAGTGATATTTTCCACTAAAGTTTCATTGTGAACAACAAAAAATATATTTCACTCCCCATCTGATTTGTTCAGCTTATCAAATGCAATAACTGGTTTTGTTTTCTTTGTAGCATCGTACCAACATTCACTGATTTCAATATTGTAGAAGTTTTACAAAGACATAAATATAGTAGGATACAATACAGTAAAAAATACAAAATAAAGTTGATATAGTTTTTTCTTAAATGATAATTTACCAGAGGCAAACCCAGAAACGGATCTTTGACACTAGGCAAAAAACACTAGAATTACCCCCTGAGGTCAAATGATAAAAGAATAGCCATGTCTCAAACCAGAGCTTAGTCCCGGATAACTCACTACTTTTATGTTATTCAGAAGTAGTGTACTATGTACAGGACTATAGGCAAAATGTGGGTGTCCTGTGTGGCACATAGTCAGTGTGTACTATGCAAGTGCACTAGTTTTTGGGTGTTATTACTATACCAGCGAGACATTAAGCTAAGGAAAACTTGAAGGCACAATTATCTGAGGCAGAATATACCTCGAAAATCAACACAACAGTTGTGGTGTCAAGGGAGTAAGATTCAAACAGGGAAAGAACAAAAGGGGAAATAAAACAGTTTACAGTTTCAGGTATGGTTTAGGTCTGAGAACGACGAGGCAGTGAATCAAGTTAAGGCCAAATTACTTAAGATCGTCCACCAATCAGAACGCTCCGACAGTAAAGATGATGTTAGTCCTGACAAATCACACAGATTTGCATTACGATATCAGTTTTTCTACCAGAACTCTTTTCAATATTTTTTCATAGCCTGGCTCGCTACATAGATATTTCTTCTCAAGGTTAAGTCAATTATATTAAACAGCTTTTTTTGCTCTTCTTTCAGAGGTTGTTATAATGCACACTAATGTATAAATGTATGTTACAAGAATATACATGGGCTTCAGTCTATAATATGTCACTAAGGAGTACATCCAAGCATTCAAGGTGAGGACTTTGGCTTTGAAAAGTTAGTCTACATATGCATAAATATGAAACACATGTAGAAAATGCACCATAGAAAAAAAGGACATGGAAAATAAAGTAAAAACAGAAATGGACTAAATGGCTCACACACTGTTCAACTATCACTTACGGCCACATGCTCACACAGAACCATTTCCTCTCAAAAAACATGAGAACACAAAGCAAAAAAAAAAAAAAGTTTTCAAATTTCACCTTTTCATACCCCTCACATTTTACCTGCGATCACAGAGGTGTTCAGGGTTGAACAGGAACAAGAGATGCAAAGAGGAAAAAAGATTCGAGTTTGGAGGGCTTCAAGGGGTAAAGTTCAAGTTTGTCATTCCTCATGTGCAAGTCAATATAAAAATGCTACAACTCTTACAACGTTCTTGTCAACAAGACAGGTTCAGGGCAGGCCAAGTTCCCCTGTAGTTTGCTAAATAAAAAGGGGCTCGGAAATTGGCAGGACAGCTTGCTCAATCGGTGATGCAACGTGCAGTCTCCACTCCCTGTATTTTTTTTCCACAGCTCTTCACCTCCTCTGTCTATCCACTCATGTAAAGGAAGAGAGACTGTGGGAGTCTGCGTCGTTACATCATGAGCCAAAACAAGATCTCCATCCTTTGTCTCTTCTCTCTTATGGCAGAAGAGTCATCTTCCTCCTCTACTCTGAAATGTCATTCCTCAGTCTTTCGTTCCTATGACTTCGGTTTAGGTTGGGTATCCCATTTGTCTAGTTATGCCTCCACGTGTCCCTCACTCGCTGTCAGTCTCTAGGTCTGAGTCAGACCACTGCACTGGGCTCAGTTTCCCATGGCGCTGGGCATACTCGATGACTGCTGTGTAGCAGAAATAGTACTGGTCCCAGGTCTGGATGCTGAAAGCCCTCTGTGTACGCATCCGCCGCACCGTCTGACAGACATCTATTGTGCCAATGTCCTCCAGCCGGGACAGGCAGATATCCAGTGTACAGAATGTGCCTATACAGGCAGCAGGGAAAAAGAGCAAGTCAGAGAAGTAACACAGGGAAGACTTACACTTGCTTATGTACTTAAAATGTATGGACAACAGAGGTAGAACAGGGGAAAACTAAATGAGTTCTTGCCCTCCGACTCTATGTGTCAGGTATACCTAAATAGTGGTGGGAAAGACTCCTTTTTTCCTTCAGAGCTATCTGAATTCTTAGCAGGTTATGTTGGAGTCACTTACCCACCTTGAACAACATTCTCAGTGTCTAAAGTTATGTGTCTTGTGTTACGCATCTAAGACAGTGGTCACTAAATGGATAGTAAAAAGAACAGCTGACCTACGTTTGATGCATTCAACCATATTTCACACCCTATAATATTGTGTTTACCTGTGCGGCCAATGCCAGCACTGCAGTGCACAACCACAGGGGGGCCTCCTGGAGGCCCTGTCCAGCTGGATCCCAGGCTCTGAACTGCAGCCTCCCTCCTTTGAAGTACATGCTCACGGAAGTCCAGCATAGCAGAAGCACTCTTGGGCACCCCAAAGTCTGGCCAGCTGACATAGAGGTAGTGGCACACCTCCCGTCTCACTCCAGACTAACAAAAGGTTCAGAGAGGTTCGTAGAAGAAGAAGAAGAAGAATAGAGCTTGTCTTTAGGCTCATTCCTTTCAGTTGGCATGTACGAGCCTGTGGGCCAGTCTTCATGCCAAGTATTCTTGGCAGATTACATGAAATTGTGATCTTATAAATTAAAGAGATTCCACCAAGAAAAGCAATCCCACAATTTTAAGTCATCAAAGTCTAGTTCTAGGCTCTAGATCTAGTTTTTTAGTTCAATTTTAAATACATTTTTAAATAATTTTTAAAGCCATCAAAGATAGTTTAAGGGCCATTTTATTATCATAAACAGACCTACTTTATGAATTTTCAGGTACTAATGAGTTCACCATGATTTACCTGTGTGTTGTAGAGTTCAAGATGGGAGAGTTTGAAGTCCTGGAACACCTGGACATGTGTGTTCCTGACCAAGAAGTATCCGTGCTGCTCAGTCCTGCCCTCCTCAAGAGGCCAGTACTGACCACACTTAACACGTCCACGCTCCACGACCCTGAGACGCACAACACAAATCACAACCGTTTAATCTCCTCATCACCCCATCATATTATTGCTTATTCTAAAAACACCCTTTGTGCATCTCTAAGGCTGGGCAGAGACTGTGTGTTTGTGTTATTAATCTTGTACGTTGTGTTAACTCACACTACACGTTTTAAGTTCCAACTTCTATGCCCACACTGTATGTATCAACTGAATGACGCTCAAGAGTGCTCACATTGAACCCCACTAAATTAGTTGGACATGATACATTTCTGAAATCATAGGTGAATGAGCCTCACCTGGTGGTCATGACAATGATAAGTACCATCTGTTCCCACACCATGCGCCAGAAGTCACCAAAAGTTTTTGGCAAAGGACCTGATGGATACAAAAGTCAGTCATGCCATGGTAACACCAGAGTGCTCACTACTAAGGTTTCAGGGGGGATAATAAAGAGTTTGTTTCAACAGTTGCTCACCCTGAGTTGCAATGTAAGCGTTGCTCCTCTTGTACCCATCCATGAAACTGGCATTAATGTAATCGGATGTCTGCAAAAACACAGCAGAGATGGTGTGAGACTCACTGCTTGGTGTTGTATCTACTGTCCCCTGTAAAATGCTCAATGTTAGTATTATTAGAGTGGAGCCGACACGTTTACATCACTACAGTTCTCAGTTTTCTGTACAATCACTTTCTTTGTCACTTTGCAGTTAATGGTTAAACGTTTAGATTTGAGTCATATAAAAAATTTTATTATATACAATACATTAGGAGTCCAGAGCAGATTCAGTCAATCTTCAGTTTCTTCCATTCATGGAATTCATTCAGTTGCCAATCCCAACATTTCTCCGACGGCCAAACCACCTTTTTAATTCTTTTTTTTTTTTTTTTTTTTTTTTTTTTTTTTTTACAACATAGGTCTTATATTCGTAGTTTTAGCCAATAAAACAGTGCTTATTTTACAAATATTAGAGCCAGGCTGCCAAAAACAGGCCTTTCCTTTTAACCACATAAAAGTCACTGTGTGTGATCCTGCCAAGAACTCCACTTTCTGATCACACATATCGGATGCAGCAGACAAGCACAGGCAAAAATATCAAGAACAGACTAAATTGTTGACACAGTAACTGCTAATGCAACATCAAATCTCCACAGTGATATCTACAGTCAATCCTTTGCTGATCATTTCAGTGCTGACAATTACATATTTAAGTAAACATACGCAACATATAACAACAACATTATAGTTTAATACATTCTTTTTTGTGTCAACCTGAATCAGAGGTCTGAGTAGGACTGGTGTTGGCAGCACTGTCACATAATTTAGCAGCAAAAATGTATAAAATCACCATTGAGGAATATTTGTCATATATATGTTTGAAATAAATACAGGAGCAGAATTGAAATTTAAATCATTAAATATTACCTCATCCTCGTCATCAGACAGCTGGCAGAGTCGCACTCGTGACTGGTCCAGGCAGAGAACATCACTGTACCTGTTCTTTATCTGATTGGATAATTTTCTGTAAAAGCAGAGTTGATTTCACTGTGAGGAAACTTGACAAATGGGCTGATGTGTTTGTATTTGTCACATAATTTTGCTTTACCTTGTTAGCAAGAGACAACATAAAGGAAGAGATCAGTAGAAAGACAGAAGCACAGAGAAAAAAAAGGAGTCCAATGGATAGAATATATTTTCCCTCTCTTACTTGGAGTAGTCAAAGGTGCCCGCTGGTGGCTCCTTGCGGATCTCCTCGTACTCCTGATAGATCCCTTTTTTCTTCTTCCTCTTCACATGCTCCACCAGCTCGTGCACTGTCATGCCTCCCTGCTCTGGCATGTGAACAGACGCCTCCATGCAGCGGTCCTCCTCATCAGGACCCCACGATGAAGACAGTGGTGGGGATTGAGAGGAAGGCTGGTGGGGTGGCCGAGGCAAAGATTTCTGGGGCAATGGAGGTACCCCTTCCTCCTCCTCCTCCTCCTCCTCCTCCTCACCCTCTTCCTCATCCTCCTCCTCGTCCTCCTCTTTGACACCCTCATTCTGAGGATCATGGGCAGAGTCAGTTGTCTTGCCATACACTACATCCCCATCACTTTTCTGAGAAAGCAGTGTGTCGGGAGGTGTGTCTGACTGGGGAGGAGCTTGGCGGCCACGACCATTCATGTTAGCATTGAGGCTGGAGCCACTAACAGCCATGTTGGCTTCACTCACAGCGGAGCCGTTCCAGTGTTGGTGGTTCCCCTGCGGCCTGTTTGCAGCAGAGTGTGGGCTCTGCTGGTACTGGCCTCGAGTCCTGCCCTCCACCACACCACAGTGGTTGTGTGGGTTAGCATTGCTATCATCATAGCAGTTAGAATTAGCAACAGCTAGCTCAGAACCTAACTGCGTATTTATATGGGTCTGGGACAGTGTAGCGCCTGCGCTTGTGTTGCTACACTCCAAGCTGTAAGAGCGTAGCAGGCTTCCCACACAGTCATGTGCGTCATGTTCTTGTGTGTCACCCTGAACAGTGTTTGTGTGAATGTTAACACAGGACTGGATCCAAGCAACGTGGCTATACTGGGATGTCCCACCCAGGTGCTCAGGAAGGGAGGAGACTGGGATGTGACTGGGCAACTCAGGAGCTTTCACCGTGCACACCTGGTGATTGCAGAACCAAGAAAACACATTTCAAACAACAAATAACAAACACATTACACCTTATGACATAACCCCCTGATAAAAACAGACACACATACCCTTTCTCTCAGCTTCTCACGTACAAAGAGGCGGAGGACTGCAAAAGGTGCTCGAAACCAAAGAGGTGATGACACAATGAAGACACATTTTAGACGAGCTGGAAATGCCCCCTGGAAAATATAAGCATCGGACACACAAAATGATGACAAGGTTCATTTCCGAGAGACAGTTTTAACACCAAAAACCAGGGGGGCAGGCAAATCAGAGAGGACGTTTCCGATATTTACCTTGAGCAAATTGAGGATCTTAACACAGAGCTCGTAGTCAAAATTGCCATAGCTGGAGTTGGTCATATCGTAGATAAATATGAGTCCGTCTCTCTGAGTTTGTGCACTGGGGAGAAATCAAGAAGATTTTTTAATTAAAAGCAAAAGAGGCTTGTCATAAAAATAATTTCATAATTTTATACAATACAGCTGAGGGAAACTTAGGAATAAGGCCATGCTCATTATAATTGATTTTTTTCTTTTTTAAACCAGGTACTTGCAGGATACCAAACATAAATGTATCATGTTGGGAAAAACATAAAAAGGCCAAAACTCTATGAGATCCTGACACCACTAATTTGTAGAAGGAAGTCAAAAATTGGAACTATAAGACAAAGGCTAAAATGAAAACTGGGAACAGAAAATGAAAGAAACTGAAGAATGACAGACTGACAGGGACAGCTGTGCCACAACACCAAACTAAAGTGCAGAAGGGAGAGAAAAAAAAGTTGTTTATACAAATGGTTAAGGTTTGGACATCACCTCTCTATGGCTTTATCCAGCTGATAGATGATAGCCTGAAGCACAGCTTTGTGGGTGGTGATGTCTGGCCGATGGAGACGAGCAGTGAAGAGCGCTAGAGCAGCACCCTTCGCATCACGGCCAGGCTTGTAGGAATATTAACAGTTCATCATATACACTGATGCATATTCACTCTGCTTCCACGTTATGTTATTTGTGAGAGGTAATTTTAACGTCTGATTATAGACTTACTAAATTTTCTAACAGTTCAACTACACATTCAATAATAAAAAGTCAAAACAAATTAAGTTTTACTGTATCATAATCCTTAACAAGACACACGAGCATACATGTCCACACAACAGTATGTGCATCATTTTCTTTGTATCCAGGGATATAATTGCTAAATGATTAAAGCATAATGACTTTACAACTCACCAGTACTGTAAATTTGCCACTCAGCAGCTCAGAGCGTAGGGGCTCCTCGTCAGGGTTGATATTGATGATGCCCTCTTTGATTCTTGTGTTCTAATGTTGACACATGATGGTAAATATAGGGGAGAAAGAAGGCAGGTATTAGCTTGCAGCTAAGGCAGCAGGTAAACATGCACTTAACTGCACCAGAAGACATTATTAACATTTATTCTTTCATTGTTTATTGTTAGTCTGTCAAAAAAAAAATTGGGAATAATAGCAGGTTCTAGTTGTGTGTGGTGAATATGTGGTAATGGCACAAAACCCTTTTGTTTTCATCCCAGACTGTTCCTTAAGGAGTTATGTTATTGTGTCCCACCATATGCATATAGTAACTGAGAGCAGCCTCAAAAATGACAGCACCTAACATAGTATTAGCAAATATATATACATTTAGATAGAGACATTATATTGGGTTTCATTAGATCTATGGTTGCTCATACTACTGTGTAAACCCCCTGCATTTGTCCTCAGTGGGCTAAATTTATCACTTAAACACAGCATGCTGATATTCAATTTTGCATGAACTGAGTAACAAGTTAACAGGACAAAGTTACGACTTGCAAGCATGTATGCTGCTACAGTGCAGAGTCAACACATCATGAGGGGCCTTTAGTCAGATGTCAAAACTTTTACACTGTCATATTGCACTTAATAACTGTGTCATATGCCGCAAGTGGCAAACTATGCAGCTGTCAATTTGAATGTCATGATGATTTTGAATGTTAAATACTACTAATGTAATACCTTACTAATTGTGAACTAAGTTGATAATCTTTTTATATAATATTATTTACATACAAAAAAAGAACCCTACAAGGATTGCTGCGAAGCAACTGCACTGATCTGTCTGATTCTTTCCATTTCGGTATAAACTTATCATGTCTATGTTGTGTACAAGTGCAAATAAGCCTGGATCTTATTTGGCAGTGCAGAATTTTTTTTTGTCCTCCCCTGCCATGTTGATAATTGAAAAATAGTTATCTCAATTGTGTCACTAATCAAAGCGCTGCTGTACCTTGTATGCTTGGAAGAGGTCGATGGCTCTTGAGACGTCAAATTTGCGGGCCATAAGAAACTTTACAGCGGTAGGTTGAGAGACGAGCCCAGCACTGTGAGGCTGCTCCCTGCTACGCACCTCACTCAGGAACTCCTCCACAGCCTGGACAGACGTGGGGGTAAAGATGGAGAAAAAAGCTGAGGTGTCAGTGTGTGACGAGAGATAAAGCAGAAAAACTGAAGGAGAATAACCAAGGGAGGAGAGACTATTAAAAACAAACCAAAAGCTTGAAATTTAGGCAGTAATAGGAAAAGAGAGTAAATATGGCTAACAACTGATTTGACAAGGAGGAGACACAAAACTGTCAGCCCTCTCAGCTTTGTAGTTCTTTCCCTGCCAAAGTCACAATAATTTTGATACAGATGGCAGCAGCAGACTGTGCTTCTGGAAGATGCAGTAGATGAGAGCACTCGTATACTAGGAGACAACAGTCAGCTTGTTTCCAGCCAAGTGGTCTGCATCTGTCCTCCAAATTTGAAACCAGCAAGAGGAGAGTACATGAATGGATACAACAGACTACTTCATTAGCTATGTGGAATCCCTGAATCTACTCTCTCATAGGACAAGGAATAAAAAGTGGATGCCAAGTGAAGAATTAATCCAAATAGAGGGCTTCCCTATGAGTTGTTTGGCAGACTTGGTAAGTCACCCACATCCTGATGCAACTCATGATCAGTTTTGTTATTAGATGAGGAGCTAAACAATAGACACATTCATTAAATACATAACATTTACTGTGTGAACTTGCAACTGCGCTCCCTTTTTCCTGAATGTGATATATAGATAGATGTGTTATAATATCAGCAGAGGTGGTCTTTAATGTCATGAAAATAAACACTACAGGAAAGCCCTAACATACATGTATGAGGTCATTTCATCAGCACAATGATAGGCAGAAAATTCATCTTTGATCATTTATCCAGTCATGTGTCCAGTAATGCTGTGACTGGACACCTACTGTAATTATTGTGTACACATACAGATTTGATAAATCTAACCAATGCTTGGTCCTGGCATTTCCATCATGGTAAGAGAAGCAAAGGAATCACATCACACACAAATGACGACATCAAAAGGTACGGTTAGCATATATTATTTTATCAAGTAACTGTGGGTTTTGAAGGGATCATCCCTTGCAAGTTTTGTTACTGCCCCCCACCCCACCCCCACCCCCCTCCCCCCCAATTAAATGTTGATCACATATTAAAATATTCGGATTTGGCGCAAGGCAACTCAGGGAGGGTACATTTAGATCACATCCTTATATCATGAGAAACTATATACCAGTATATACACTGCATATTGCCACCAGTGACAGAACATCAGCACTAGGACATGGCTGCTAGCCTATGTAGGATTATACAAGACAAGGCAACAAGTCGCTGAGCTCAACAGCGAGCAAACAAGCAAACACTATAAACATTATGTACTCCAATTATCCTCAGGGCAGTTAATCGTTTGACGTTACTGGGTCTGGGAAAGTGATGCTCAGCCATCAAGAAACAAATCGACAAACCCGGGTAGCGGTACAAGCGTGTCCCGTTACTTGCTTTTTGATCAGTTAACCTTATGAATGTCTGATTACGATAAAACAAGTAGTCGTAAAAAGAAGCTGTCACCACAGTTGCGGTCTGACATTTGATGTTTGCTATCAGTGTCAGGCCCACCCCTTTACTAGAAAGTGATGGCAACAACAATGCTAGGAACCGGAGGATCACTTCTGTGAATTCTCGACCGTAAATCTGATAGGCAGGACACTGCTAGCTAGTGAGCTCTTAGCAAACACTCGTGTTGTGCGATGGTGGTCTGTATTCACTGTGTCATGGTACATAACGCAACTGACAATTAAGTCAGCCATTGCTTGGTTATTTTTAACTTTCACACTTTATCAAATATAATTTTTAACGTGTTCCAAGATAGCTGTCGAGGAAATTCCCTGCAAGTCAACAATAGCTATTAGCATTAGCTAGCGGCTAGGTTACATGTGGTGGCTGGATGGCTAACGGTAGCGTTAAAGACACTAAAATCACAATGTATGGGGCTACCAAAGAGGACGGGTCCACTACTAGTTAACATAAGCGATATGAACGTATCTACGTGGTCCATGTAAAACGTGGTTATCAAGCGAACGAGTATTCGTGATACACAGCCGGTTAAGTGGTCCCTACCACTAGCTACTAGCAAACGCCATCATGCTAACACACATGCTAACTGCTGTCAGTCACACCGGAGTCAGGGTGCGAACGGGCCAGCGCTGTTGACTAGATCACATCGTTCCCGGTTACATTCACCGTGACAAAATATATGGAAAAAACGCCAGTTAGAGAAGAAACTGAAGGTGACATGTGTAAACACTGAACACGATGAGGGGATAAGGCAAAAAAATCCGTCAAGAGACCCTTACCAGCTGCTCCTGAGCTGTCAGGGCTTCCGCCATCTTGAAGCCTCCGCAACGTCGCAGCGGGCGCGCCCACCAGCCGCTCGCTCACTTGCTCACGCCAGAGACGGAGCCCGAGGCCCCGCCCACACCCAATCACTTTACCACATACTGATCAAAACTGTATTTATCAACACAGTTTACTACAAAACCTGTGTTTATCAATACACTTTACTTCTGACAGCTCAAAACCAGTATTTACTGCAGTTTACTACAGTTACTGAACTGTATTTGATCTTTATTTTTTTTACTGATAATAAACACATTTTTATTATACATTCTACCACGGACCTCACATTTTTAGGATTCACATTTCACAAAGAGAATATTTTATCACTGACTGTTTATCACTGACCTGGGAGTTAAAAATATTTTAACTACCAATTTATAACCTTTTTTTCCCAATGCTGTTGATAGCTCACAGTCACAGTTTATAAATGTATCCATACATTTCGTAAATTACATTTCCTGAATTTTATAGAGCTTAACAGACAGTCCTCTTAGAAAATTTCTAAACTCATTCATCATTATAATCATCCGATTATTATGTTCATTCAATGTTCATTTAAATCAACCGTGAACAGTTAATTGTAAACATTCTATTCATTCAAACATTTCATCGACACTCTAATTACTATTATTGGTTGTGTTATTAATATTAATACTACTATTAGTAGTAGTGGCAGGATCACCAGCACCAGCAGTCGTAGTAGTCGGAATAGTAGTAGTTGTTGTAACGCATAGGAACTTTAGCACTCGATGATTTGTTCCGTCGAACTGTGTTTATGAAACACCGGGGCGGTGCTACGGCGGGCCTTTTGATTTTAGATTTGTTTATCGCTGCTCAACAGGAAGAAAATGTTTTTACTTAGTGACCAAAATAAGTAATTCTACGCGACGCTTGTTTTTCTTAACCGTTGTATTTTGATACACATTGTTAAATATAGTTGATAAACTCGTGTCAAGAGTGAAACCAATGTCATGTTAATCAACATCCACCTACCCGCACGTTTGTTGACAACAGTGCAGCCTCTTCAGTATGAGCACTTCGGGTCCTCCTTTGAGACAGAAAAGCTACATGGGGCAGCACCAGATCAAGAAGAAAAAAAGGTAAGTTTAAATTTCTCCTCGATTATGATATATTTGCAGATTTGATTTATAAGACTTATGACCAGATTCCTCCTGTTGCCAGGAGACCTCTTAAAAACTTTGTAAACATTTGTATTTGTGAACGTCAGGTTTACCTGTAATGAACATACTTTTTTTCTGAGCACAGCTTCCAAGCTCCTGGTGAGCCACCAGACGAAGATAGAGTGTTGCAGAAAACCCGTTACCTGTCAGACAAAACAAACAGATCTGAAGACATAAGCAGAGAAAGCCTCATGGTGTGTGAGACAGCATGAGAGAAAATTTTTTTAAACACTTTTTTCCCTGTCACACATAAGATAAATCACAAATGGCCTATGCTATTTTTCTTATTTGTCTCAGGGTGGAGGAGCAGTGTTCCCGCTGGGAGAATCCACATTAGCTCTTGATGAAGAGATGCTGCAGGTGCTGGATGCTGTCGACCCTGTAAAGCCTGCAGCTAACGATGTTCGTCTAACAACAGTAAACGGAGACGCACAGGAAGAGCCAGCTGCATCATCAGCTGTTTCTGCCCCTTTGCCACGGCCTCTTGCAGCAGTTGCACACAATAAGAGGGAGGGTGACAGAGCACCTCCAGGCCAAGGACCCCACAAAGCCCTCAGCACCCATGAGAGAGTCTGTTGGCATAGCAGTGATGGTAAGAGACCAGGGTGGACAGATAACTGCAAAGACCTTGCTCAGAAGCTTCTCTTCAGCGAGGATTCGGAAGAAGCAGAACGCGCTCAGAGGGTTCCAGAAAGCGGCTGCATGAATAGGCTACCATGTCAAGAAATAAAAATCAGTCAGCAAGCTGGCAGCTCCGATAAGTGAGTGTAAACTTTCGCATTATTGCCTACTTTTTCTTTTGTTTCAGTTATCTTCTGCACTTTCCTGTGAACAAATGCTTGTCTTTCTCTCTGTGTTTCAGCAGGCAGAAACGTACATCCAGAACAAAGAGTTCCCCTCTTAGCAAAGAGGAAAGTGGGTCGAGTAAAAATGCTGACCCTCCTCTTGATGCCCGCAGAGACTACATCTTGTTCAGCCCCACACGCCTTGCAGCTGCCATGAAGAGAGCAAAACTCCAGCAGTCATTACAGAATCAGTCTGCCTCTGTTCTCACAGTTCCCAGTGGACTGGAGCTCAGTACTCTCAGTGATACTTTACCACAGCCAGGTGAAGGATTTTAAGCACAGTGATAAAACCTTCCCCGAGGTTCTTTTTTCTGTTTGTGTTATTGACCAACAAATGTTCGCACCGTCATGAACTTTTGTCTCGCGTCCATGTAGGCTCAGTCTGATTATAACTGAAATACATTTATATCTTAAATTAAACAGTGTCCTCAGTATAGACCCTGATATCAGTGTTCAAACTGCCTCCAGTCTGATTTAATGCCATGTGTAAAAGGAGTCTGTTATGTTTGCTCGACTGTAGGCATTGCCTTGTGTGCTCCCGTGGAGCAAGCCGAAAAGCTGCTGTTATCCAGTTGGGGTTTGCCAAAACCTGTCCTGGAGCGCTACCAGAAACATGGAGTGACTCACATGTTTGAGTGGCAGGCTCAGTGCCTCACTGTGGGACAGGTGCTGCAGGGAGGTAACCTGGTATACTCTGGTAAGAAAATGAATGACGCGGGTAAGTTTTACTCCTCTGTTGTAGCTCCTTTCCAGCTGAATTGTCCTTATTTTTCAGCCCCCACCAGTGCTGGAAAAACTCTGGTGTCAGAACTGCTAATGCTGAAGCGTGTGTTGGAGACCAAAAGAAAAGCTCTTTTCATTTTGCCTTTTGTCTCTGTGGCCAAAGAGAAGATGCACTATCTTCAGGTGAGGAGGGGGAGGGGGTGAACAGAGGGATACTTTTATTGTTTGTGCATGTATAACAGACTTGTGTCTCTGCACCTGTAGAGTGTATTTGAAGAGGCAGGCGTTCGCGTGGAGGGATATATGGGCAGCACATCAGCTGCTGGAGGGTTCATGGTGCTGGATGTGGCTGTTTGCACCATAGAAAAAGCCAACTCTCTGATAAACAGACTCATTGAAGAAGACAGTATGGGTCTACTAGGTAATACATCTGTGGTAATTGTGTGTAAAGCTAAAACAAGTAGTTGATTTATGAATTACTCGATTGATAAAATGAATCCACAAAGCTGTTTTGATAACCGATTAATTGTTCTAGCCATTTAAACTTCTTTTCTGAAGAATGAGGATTTGCTCTCTTTCTCTGAGTTACATCACTGTACCTAGAGTATCTCTGGATGTGGGACTGTTGGTTGGACCAACCAAGTAATTTGAAGACTTGACCTTAAGCTCTTGGGAGTGTGATTTGTATTTTTCACTATTTTCTGACATTTTATAGACTGAAGGACTACCTGACAAAAACAATAGAGAAAATAATTGTTTGTTGCCTCCCCAATTGTGTGTGTTCATGAATATACAGCGTAGAGTGTGAATTTGAAAGTGTGTGTGTGTAATTTTTGTGCCATTAGGTATGGTGGTGGTGGATGAGTTGCATATGGTCGGTGATTCTGGAAGAGGATACCTGCTAGAGCTGCTCTTAACCAAAATCCGCTACATAGCGCAGAAGCAGAACACCACAGGGTCTGTTTGTCTGTCTACCTTTGTCTTGTGATGTACAGTGTTAAAAACCCTGTGAACAGGTTAGTAAGTCTGTCTTGTACATTTCTTTCTACAGGTCTGTGTCTGATGGTGTACAGATAATAGGTATGAGCGCCACCTTGCCTAACCTCTCCCTCCTGGCTAGCTGGTTAGGTGCAGAGCTTTACCAGACAGACTACAGACCTGTACCCCTGCAGGAGCATCTCAAAGTGGGCTGCAACATGTACGACAAGAGCCTGTCTGTGGTCCGGCAGTTCACTCCTGCGCTCCACATTAAGGTAATTTAGATGGAGAGATCATCCAATCTGTGTGTTATCATGACTGATGCATACTTTCTCACAAGCAGTAATATAATCATGTGCTATAATCTTTTCTGCTTAAAAGGGCGATGACGACCACATAGTGAGCTTGTGTTATGAGACAGTGAGAGAGGGCCACTCTGTGCTGCTGTTCTGCCCCTCGAAGAACTGGTGTGAGAAACTGGCAGATAGTATCGCTAGAGAATTCTACAACATCAGACATGCTGGTATATGAAATTTGAAAATGTATTCAAATAAAATAATTTGCTATCAGCACATATTGTATTTCAGAGTGAGGTGAGGTAAAACTGTTGATTGTTTTAAAAATTGTTTCTGATCATGTAGAAGTAAAATTCATATGCATTATTTGGGTGACGTGGATAAAGAATTATCTCCTAAGTTTAGACTGTGGGGTCTGTCTTTCAGAACGTCAAGATGACAATGGCCCCCAGCCAGTGTGTTTGGATCTGGAGGGACTAGTTGACGTTAGAGCCCAGTTGAGACGAACTCCCGCTGGGCTAGACCCCATCCTCCAGCGAACTGTGCCGTGGGGGGTGGCCTTCCACCATGCAGGTGAACACACTGGCATAACCCCTTAACCACAAAAAAACGTTGACAGAATGTTAGTGTCGTTTTTGTTCTCTCTGAAAAAGTTTGTTTATGTTTCATGCTTAGGTCTGACATTCGATGAACGCGACGTGTTGGAGGGAGCTTTTCGTCAGGGCGTGGTCAGAGTCCTGGCTGCCACCTCCACCCTCTCTTCAGGAGTTAACCTCCCAGCCCGCAGGGTCATCATTCGAACCCCTACCTTTAATGGACACTTGTTGGACCCGCTCACATACAAACAGATGGCTGGACGAGCAGGGAGAAAAGGAGTAGACACTACAGGTATGAAATGAGAATGGGGGCAAAAAGAAAGAATGAAAGAGAAAATGGTTAAGAGAGAAGTTAATTGTTATTCTGTTGATGGGGAGAAGGTGAAAAACATGATCAGCAGTCAGAATAATTGAGCCTGTATCACTTGAAAACTTGATTAAAAACAGTTCTCTTCTTTGGTATTGTGCCATATTGTTGTTCCTCTTTCAGGTGAAAGTGTGTTGGTTTGTAAGGAGGCAGAGCGTCAGAAAGGCATTAGTCTCCTCAAGGGTGCTCTTCAGCCAATCAGCAGTTGCCTGGTGAGAAGAGAAGGGGAAGGTGTCACCACTAGCATGCTGCGAGCTATCCTGGAGGTACATATGATTGACATTTAAATGAACACACAGAAATGACGTATTTACAGAAATCAATTTCTGCCCCGTGAAATAATTGTTTTCTGTCCCTAATTCATAATATCCCAATATACAGATCATTGTTGGAGGTGTAGCCAGCACTCCACAGGATGTGAGGTTGTATGCTTTGTGCTCTCTACTGGCTGCCAGCATGAAATGTGACAGAAAACACAAGTCAAATGAAGAGAGCAGCAACAAAGGGGCTATTGAGGCCTGTGTTGAATGGCTGATGGAGAATGAATTTATTAGCATCCAGAAGGATGGAGAAGGTACTACCACAATTGCCACAGTGCTATCTTATTATGTAATGCAATATATTTTATATATATATATATATGTATGTATGTGTGTGTGTGTGTGTGTGTGTGTGTGTGTGTGTGTGTATAAATTTTTGTATTATTGTTATAACAACTGCTGTGTATCCTGTGATGTGTCTGCATATCCAGAGGAGCGGTACTGTCCCACTCAGCTCGGTGCTGCCACCCTGTCCTCCTCCCTCTCCCCTCCTGAAGCTTTAGGAATATTTGCAGACCTCCAGCGTGCCATGAAGGGTTTTGTGCTGGAAAATGATTTGCACATTCTCTACCTGGTACTCATGCACATATCGTCCATCATAATAACTACAACAATAATATTCTGTCAACTTTATTCTCCTCCTGTTTTCCCTTACCCCCCACCCATGCATCCCCCCTTCAAACACATGAAGTCCAGATCAGTCCTCACAGGCATAATAATACAAAATTCTGCGTGGAAACTCCTCAGATCACCCCGTTGTATGCAGAGTGGACTACCATAGACTGGTATCAGTTCTTCTGTCTGTGGGAACAGCTCTCGTCATCGATGAAGAGAGTAGCAGAGCTGGTGGGCGTCCAGGAAGGTTTTCTCGCACGGTCTGTCAGCAGCAAACTTGTTGCCAAGACAGAAAAGCAGCGTAGACAGATGGCAATCCATAAACGGTAAAGGACACATTTATGTTAGTTATACAAGCTATTGGTACTGCATATCACACCATTGGCTAATACTCCTCCTCATCTAGTTTTCTGTTTAACTTTTTTTAAAAATGTCAACAACATGTAATTTGGAAAAAAAATAACCAAGTTTATACTAAATTATAGTCACAGTGACATGCTTCTGTATGCTATACACTGACAGTATACAAGGTGGAGCAATAATAATACAAATGCCTTTAAATATAATTCAGCCAATATAATAGCTCTTCAATCAAGGTACCTTAGTGAAGCATACAATTATGGATAAATGTAATACTGAACATGATATTTTATATATACAGTATAGTTCTTGTTTAGGAATAGTTATTGATAATTATCACATTATTTTACTCAGATGTTCATGCTGTTGTGTCCCCTTCCTGAATGCACATTGATTCCCAACACTGTAGCCCTTGGATCAAAAGTGATTTATAAGAGAGACTCTAAAACAAACCACTCGAGGATTTATCTCAAGAAAGTCAAAGTCGTGAATGTTTGGATCACATAGGGCTTTTATACATCCTTTCATTGTTATCACTTTCCAGGTTTTTCACCACACTGGTGCTACAGGATCTGGTGAATGAGGTGCCTTTGGGAACAGTGGCATCTAAATACAACTGCAATCGTGGGCAGTTACAGTCTCTCCAGCAGTCTGCCTCTACCTATGCAGGTACATGCTTAGGAGCACAGTGTACCACATCTCTATGGTATACAACACAGGATTTGTTGACACCGAATCCTACACAAGACTATAAATTAAAAAAGGAGGGCAGTAATAATTATAGTAACTTAATGCGAGAAGCAGGAGCACTTTAGGATGATGTATATACAGACTCCATTAGCTCATGTTTCAACATCTATATGCTTTCTTCAGAGCCATGGATCCATAAGTGCTCACACTTCTTGCATCAAGTTACTGTGAGAGGGTTCATGAGGTCCTAGTGTAATTTAGACTCAGTGGGCATATGCTTGAATGTGGCTCAAAATGAGATTGTCTGGGTGTGAGTCTCTATCTTATGAATGATGGTGCTTATTATCAAGCTAAAGAGGAAGACATTAGTTATTCAGTGACTTTAAATCACATGCTCAGTTGTGCAGCTTCCAGAAACACTTAGTCACTTTCTGCTGTCCCTCAGGTATGGTAACAGTGTTCTGCAAACGTCTGGGCTGGCACAACATGGAGCTGCTGTTGTCTCAGTACCAGACCAGGCTGAACTTTGGCGTCCAGAGGGAGCTGGTCGACCTGGTCAGGGTTTCACTCCTGAATGCAACACGAGCCAGAGCACTCTATGCACAA
The DNA here is from genome assembly GCF_046630095.1 of Trachinotus anak. Taxonomy (NCBI): domain Eukaryota; kingdom Metazoa; phylum Chordata; class Actinopteri; order Carangiformes; family Carangidae; genus Trachinotus; species Trachinotus anak. The sequence continues at coordinate 16,025,595 of NW_027273870.1, read as the reverse complement.
GGGCTCTGTACTGTTGCTGAGCTGGCCAGGGCATCTGTGGCTGATGTGGAGAAAGCCTTAAGGAATGCAGTCCCATTCAAGAGGTAGGTGTGTGTATATTTCTCTGTGTTCCAGTAAGATATAAATACATAGGTAAATGAGGATAACAGTCCCTTGATAACACACAGGCATAAAAAAGGCCATCAGCTGAGGGGAGACATAACATAGCAACAAAAATATAACAAAATGTGACCCAAAAAGTGTATCAGTCACAGGACCGTCATCAGCTCCACTTGCAGACAGTGTCATTTAAAAGCCATAAATAGGCTTTGTAAAAAGTAACAAAACTAAATAAGGCAACAAGAACTTACACTGAAGCACTGTTTAAAGAAGGACATTTATCTTCAAGGCATCTACTTCAAAAACTTAAACAACAGCTTGGTGGTGCTGGTACATGAGTGACAGAAGCTGAAAAATATATATAGTGCATAATACCATCATGAAACTTTAATTTATGTTAACTTAGAGTTATTACTCCAATCTCAGACAGATGCATTCAGATGCACAGATATTTACACCGCTACCATAGTGGGATTGTATGCACATTACACGTAGGTGCAAGGCTGTTAGAAATCAGACCAGTGAATCTAAACCAAGAATGCTTTAAATGGATTTTTCCATCCCAGCCGGGTCTTCCTCAGGTCAGAGTGATGAAAATTTTAAAAAGAGGCCGATAGGGTCTATGATGAGAGGCCCAGTTAACCGTCCAGCCCACCCTGGGCGATAACATATCATGACAATGAACAATTCAAGAAGTGTCTAATTAAACGAGGACCACAGAGACAGCATTACATTGAATATATATGAAGTATATTTAAAAAAATCTGATATATACTCATAAATAAATACCCTTTTATCTCTACTATAAACTTCTTCTGTTTTGAAGAAGTCAAAGAGATAGAAGCAGGTACAGTCCTGTAAACATCGCTCAAACATAATCTTCCTAAAACATGAGCCAAAATGTAAAGTCAGTGGTGCACTGTCTGTTTTCCTCAGCTCTAAACGTGCGGTGGATGAGAGTGAGATGGAGGCAGCTGAGAGACGAAATCTTCGCTGTGTCTGGGTGACTGGTGGACGGGCCCTGACGGAACAGGAAGCAGCCACTGAGATAGTTTCTGAGGCAAGGCTCCTCCTTCAGGAAGACTTGGCTCAGCTAGGAGTTCAGTGGGACCCAACAACACTTCCTCCTGGGGCTCCTGCTGTCATCAGCCCTGACGACCGTCCCAGCAGTGACAAAGAAACCTCATCTGGCTCATATCTCAGTTCACCTCAAGCACAGACAGACAACACTAAAGACCAACAAGAGGGAGGCAGGCTCAAAAAAAGTAGGGCCAGAGATACTGACAAACATGGAGAGGAGGGTGAGGAGGAATATAAAAGTGAGAAAAGGGTGGCTAAAAGAAAAATGGAGAAACCAGAAGGTGAAGCCAGCAGAGAGCAAGGGAAGTCCAGACCTCTTGAGAAGGAAGGAAGAAAGAAATTGGAAGTGCATAGAAAGGAAGACAGGACATCCCCAGAAGTCACACAAACAGATAATGAGGTGCCAGTGGAAAGTGGCAAAGACACACAGATAGCACAGATGAATAAAAAGCCGTCTGTGGCAAATAAAACAAAAAATCGGTCAGAGAAAGAAGGCAAAGAGTTCAAAAAATCAGAGGAGAAAGGAGTTGAGAAAAGTGAAGGTACAGTCTCAGCCAGACCAGGGGGTCAACAAGCAAAACAGCCCATTCCTGAAAGGAGCCTGACACAAGAACTGGCTGAAATTATATCCAGTCCTCTGCCTCAGTTGCTGCCACATCCTCAGTCCCCACCTTCTCCAATGCCACCTCCCCGCTTCAGAGCCCTGATGCCCCGGGTAGAACAACAACAAAGTGTTTCCACAAGGACTTTAAAAGGAGATGGTAACACAGGGCTTGCTGCCTCACCTGTGCAGCCAGGTAGACTTAAGCACTCAAGAGCCCTAAGCAAAGTCCTTCACTCTATACAAACTGACAAATGCCTACAGGATAATGTAGAGACTGCGCAGACATCTCACCTGGCAGCACCAGTTTCTGCTCCTACAGATCCAGACACATTAAATTCTCCTCCATCAGCCAAGCGAAGAAGGATAGAGGACAGAGGGGTAGACAAGTTTTCATCTCCTGAGCTGTACGCAGGAGATGAGAGAGATGAAGAAGTGGAAGGAGATGCTAGAAAGGGAGAAGAGAGTTTTGGGGACAGTTTTGAATTGGACACTCAGACAGAAAGAATCATTGTTCAACAGACATACCAACACAGAGATGGGAATGATAGAGGGATGAATCAGATGGTAGAAACAGAAGAGACAAGAGAAGAGGAAATGGTAGAAACAGCCATAGAGCTGGAGGACAACACAGATGAGCGAAAAAACAGACTTGGCCCTCAAAACACATGTCCTAGATTCAATATCTCTCTCACAGATAGCCAGATGGAGCTCATCCTTAACACCAGCCACCAGGTGACTGACCAGAATCATCATACATGCATGGATTGCAAGTAAGAACTACTATATAATCAAATGGTTTGCCGCTTTAATAAGGACATGCTCTTGTTTTCACAGGTTTCCCCTGGTCCTGATGGTGGTGATAATGTGGATGAAGATAAACATGAAGGTGGTGGTGATGATAATGAAGTCCTCGATGCCAATCAGGTTGCTTCTGAGAGTTTTAATAGAAGCAGTAGCTTCCTGTTCGACAGCCTGTACGACAGCTCGTTGCTGGCTGCTCTGAGCCCACAACAGATTGTTGACCAGTCTGATAAGGACGAATCTGTTGGTCAGGAGCGCCATCTCCCATCGACCCAGGAGCGGCGACGCAGTGAGCTTCTTGCCAACCAGGAGGCAGAAAAGCAGGAGGCAATCCAATGGGGCGAGTCCTCCTTCAACCTGTCAGAGTGGGGCGACTCGCTGTTTGTGGGTGAGCATTTTCTGGAGAGGCAGAGCTTGCTCAGACATACAGAGAGAACGCGACACGAGCAAGAAGCCCACCATTGTCAAGCTCAGCAAGCCAACATGGACCATGTTCTGCCTGAGGAACAGCTGTCAAACTCACCATCTGAACCCAGTCAGATACAGCCACAACCCGACAGTGTTGTAACTCAAAATGAGTGTGACAAGGACACACCGCAACAGTTCACTAAAGGAAAAAATGACGGTAAACCAGGTGGGAGACAGGGAAGGATAAATGAAGAGGGTGAAAGTGGGAAGCAGGTAGAGAAGGAAAAGAAAGCGAAAATGAATGAATTATTGCCAAATAATGTGCCTGAAAATCTTCATTGCAGCCCCAGTTTACAAGAAATCTTTGACCGTTGGCCTAGTATGTCTGACCAGTCCTGGCAAAACACTACAACAGGCCACACAGCCACTCAAACACACATTGCTGCTGCTGCTGCTGCTGCTGGTGCTACTGCAAACACAGTGGATGCTCCAGATCTACCTCAGCCCTCAATGCAAGTGAGCAGAAAAAGGGGAAAGCTAAACGTGCAATCTGCTGCTGCTGAGAGTGATTCTCAACCAGCACAACCCCCAACGCGTGACACTGAGAATGTAATGGAGAGACCTGGATCTGCTGGTGATCTTATTCCCCCCACCCAGGAAACACCACCTGTGACACCCAGAGTAAAACTGACCACCTCCTCGGTCCATTCGCCCCTCACTGCCCAGCCACTTAACCAGTCAACTCCCTCAACCTTTCCTCCACAGAAACCAACAGGCCCAAAATGTCGCAAATATCGCCCAGGACACAGTCATCATCTGTCAGAAGCTGCTGACACTAAACAGCCTAATTCTTTTTCTGATGCGAGCCACAACCACCAGCTAGAGCAACCAAAGACTCTACCTCAATCCGAGCCGAAGTCTGTTCCATGCTCAAGATCAAAAACCAAACCCCTGCTTCACAGTGATCAGAACCACAGCACTCCTCGACACTGTGCCTCTCCATCCTCTCCACGGCCAAAGCCTCCCTCTGATACAGAATCACCAGTGACTGATGAAGGCTTCACTCTTCAGCTGTCCCAGGATGCACTTTGTTCCAGCAACTCTGGGACCTTCTCCATCATAGACGTGGCAAGTGACAGGCGCCTCTTCGACACTTTCATTAAAGAGTGGAAAACAAAGGAGCGGTACTCTCTGGCTTTGGCCTGTGAAAAGAGGGAGCACAGACTGCAGCCTGAGAGGGAAATAGGAGGGAAACACAAGAAAGGTAACCTACAGTAAAATGTGATATAAATTTTTGCCAAGCACAAGCCCCTGCCTATGTTGAATGCAGTTTCCTGATCTCAGCAGCTCATCAGAAGCTCACCAGGACCAATGGTTTCCCAGTAAGAGACAGTGATGGACTGGTGTTGATTGGACTGTCTGTCTGCTGGGGAGCAAGAGATGCATACTACATCTCTCTGCAGCAAGAGCAGAGCAAAGGTATACACACACACGCATGTGCAAGTACACAATCCCAAACAAAAAAAAAAGAAAATTCAGCCTATCTGTTCACCCTCAGGTTTGAGCTCCAGCCTGGCTCCTCCTCCACTGGATGATGATCTACCTGTAAGTGAGAGGCTGGGGCAGGTGAAGGCCTGTCTGAGCAAACCATTGGCTGGTCTTAAAGGAGGTGTAATTGTCACGTATGACATTATTGAGGTGTACAAGACGCTAGTCCTGAGCTGTGGCATCAGCTTGGGGGGCAGTTGTGAAGACCCCAAAGTAAGTGCACAATGTCCATCACATCTTTGCACTTACATTAAAGTGCATACAGCAGCAAGTGATATGAGATTATAATGAATGAAATACAAACAGTCACCCTCCAAAAGACACACACACACACACACACACACACACACACACACACACACACACACACATACACACATAACTATAGCAAAATCGTTAATTGTCTTCCCAAGCACCTTCTATTTTTATAAAATATCAGAAATAAACTTGAACTTGCAGCAAAATGACTCTGTTAAATGTTTACCATAGGTGGCGTGCTGGCTGATTGACCCTGGCAGTGAGGAGAGGACTCTACCCAACATGGTGACTGTCTACTGTCCTGAAGAATTACCTCTGCTGGACGGACTTGGGAATGCACATGCACACTGCCCTCGCGTGAGGGCAGCGACCAAGAGTGTGCTTGTACACACCGTCATGAACCATCTCACCGGCCTGCTGGAGAAAGACGGCATGCTTGGTAAAATGAGTGCACAGCCAGTCAATCGTGCAATATTGTAGCAGCAGAGAGAACTGTGTTAAACATCAGTAGTTTAATGTTTTGTATGCATGTGTCAGATTTATTCAGGAGTGTTGAGATGCCTTCCCAGGTATGTTTGGCTCTGTTGGAATTGAATGGAGTGGGCTTCAGTGTTGGAGAGTGTGAGAGACAAAAACATGTAATGCAGGCCAAACTCACAGCGCTGGAATCTAGGGCGTACAACCTGGCTGGACACAGCTTCTCCCTCAGCAGTGTCGACGACATAGCTCAGGTTTAATGCATCTCCTTCTCTATCCCAGCAATGTATTGGAACCAAATTCCAAATTTAGTCATAGTTACAGTTCTCCAAACTTGTATATGCTAGGTTTTGTTCTTGGAGCTCCACCTGCCTCCAAATGGTGATGTGGCTGGATCAAAAAGTAAGAAGACTCTGGGCTACACCAGGAGAGGCGGTGGGAGAGTGCGGCTTGGAAAGCAGTTCAGCACCACCAAGGTGAAACTACTTTGCATCACACAACATTATTGCTGTTGCCATCAAGTAATAGCACTGTTTTTATACTGTTGGGGAGTAATAACATAATGTTTGGGAGGTGAACTATCCACTATGTTTAAACTGAAATTGAAATTATGTTGGCAGGACGTTCTGGAGAAACTCGGCCCCATGCACCCATTGCCAGGTGTGATTCTGGAGTGGAGGCGGATCACTAACGCCTTGACTAAAGTGGTGTTCCCCCTGCAGAGGGAGAAGCAATACCACCACACCCTGGCCATGGACAGAATATACCCCATCGCCCAGACACACACAGCCACAGGTAAAACACACATACACAGACAGAGAAAAATATTACACTCACCTGTCTTTACCATATGTAATGTTTCATGTAGACACACCTTGATATTATTGGTAAATTCATACTGTTGTGCAATACAATCCTTTTTTGGAGTAAACGTACAGCATGCAGTGACCAAGCTCATTCTGTCGTTAGGTAGAGTGAGCTTCACTGAGCCCAACATACAGAACGTCCCCAAAGACTTTGAGATTAACATGCCCACGGTGGTGGGTGAGAGCCCTCCTTCACAAAATGGCTGCCAAATGACCACCAAAGCAGGGTAGGTGTGATCCATGAGCCAGCGGTTCTCAAAGCAGGGGTTTGGGACACTCGGGGGACACTTCCAGTGTGGTGTCAGTAAAATGAGAAACGGTTTGATATCATTAAACAATGTAAAAGAACTGTTGCTCCAATTATAACTGCCTCAGTCATAATTTCCCAGTCTGAAGGATAAATATATCTACTTGAGAATGAAATTGAAAGTGAATTTAGTTGCAATCAGGTGGTTTGAAACACACCAGCTCTTACTGCATTGATAACTGCAGATTTTTAAATCTATTTTACATGACACCCAACTACTTCAGAAACACTGAGACTAAATAAATACTCCAGTATTATTATTGCACTCCACATACTCCAATGTTGTTATTATTATAAAGTATTCTACTTTTGAGCCAATGCGTGTAAACACTACATCTGTACTTGAAGTTAGACTAACAGTAACTAGGATTGTTAGAATCAGATGCTTTGTCATAATGATGCTTTTACTTTTCTGTTACAGAAAGAAGAGACACTCTGTGGTGCCCTCAGATACAGCTGGAGCTGCAGAACAAGGCCCGGCCTTCTCCGTCAGCATGAGACATGCTTTTGTCCCTTTTTCAGGTCACTACGATGATAGACAGTTGTTTTGTGTGGGTGGTCACCTTTTCTGTCTGTAACTTTGCCTCAGACTGTTGCCTTGTGTTTTCGCACTGTGCTGCAGGCGGGATGATATTAGCAGCTGATTATTCCCAGCTGGAGTTGAGAGTATTGGCTCACCTGTCCAAGGATCAACGACTTCTACAGGTAAGCAGCTTATAGATAGAGCGAATAGCAAGAAACCATTGTATATCAAACATTGATAAAGAAATGATGAAGCCTAACGCGTGTTTACCAGGTCCTGAATGGAGGAACAGACGTGTTTCGCTGCATTGCTGCTGAGTGGAAAAGTGTCGACCCAGAGACTGTGAATGACAACCTCAGACAACAGGCAAAACAGGTACAGCTATGCAGGCAGGACACAATGACATGGACATGCATGCATCTTCAGTGGGATGCTCACCAGTGTGTACATGTATGAATGTCTTTGCAGATTTGCTATGGTATTATCTACGGGATGGGAGCCAAGTCTTTAGGGGAGCAAATGGGAGTGGAGGAGAACGATGCAGCCTGTTATATAGAGAGCTTCAAGGCCAGATACAAAGGTATGATGCACATTTCTATTTGACATTTGTATAGAATTTTACAACTAATGGTTGAGAACGTGTTTGAAAAATATCCTGTTTATTGTTTTGCTGACATATTTGTTTTAAAGATGATATCAAAAGTGTGAGTATGTATACACATGTAAGGTTTACAAATATTTCGACAGATATGGTGGACAGACCAAATGCATTAGTGGCCACATAATTTCAGTTGAGTTAAATATCCACTCAAGAGACATTATAGTTCCATGTCCTGTCTTTTTTGTGTTTCAGGAATTAATGCTTTTCTTAAAGAGACAGTGAAGAACTGTATAAAGAGTGGCTATGTTCAGACTCTGATGGGCCGTAGGAGATACCTACCTGGAATCACAAGCACCAATACACACATCAAAGCGCATGTAAGGGTGATAGTCCATCACAACTTGCTAGAACATATTTGTAAGCTGTGAAATGTTCAATTCATGTGTGATTTTTTTTTTTTTTAATTAATTTATTCCATTTTTCATCACATCTGTGTTTCTCTCTTCCGCCCTCACTCAGGCCGAGCGTCAGGCAGTGAACACGACTGTGCAGGGCTCAGCAGCAGACATTGTGAAACTTGCCACTGTGAACATCCAGAAACAACTGCAAAAAACATTTCCTACTGCTCCGCTGTCTCACCAGCACACACACTCAGGTGACACATTTAACCCTCATTCACCAATCAAACACCACATACAAACAGTTACCCGCTCTAACATTTCAAAGCCTGTAACTTAATCACGTCTGATCATTTCAACGCTGTCTGTTATACAGCCAGCAATCAGGGCAGGGCTGGGACATCTCATCTGAGAGGAGCCTACTTTGTCCTGCAGCTGCATGATGAACTCATCTATGAAACCACAGAGGAAGACCTCATACAGGTACGAGCATTATTTCCTGGATTCGTTAGTAATTCTACTTTTCTGCTTCAAAGTTCCAATATGGTAGATATCTCATCTATATATTATCTGAATGTCTTTATTGGGAAAATACGTGTTATCTATCATGGTTGAAATATATATTAGTAACTATCACTTAAACCTAATAGGAAACAGAGCTATTCAATTAACACTGAACCTGACATCAACAAACAAATGATTTCTTCATGGCTTTTTTCTTTAATGCAATGTTTTCCTGTACATCTTTAGCACAAGTGGAGAAAGAGGGCAACACTGTCTGGAAAAGTCCTAACAAAATTAATGCATAATTCATTCTTTCTCCCACATCCCTCTGTGTCAGGTTGCTCAGATAGTCAAGAGGGAGATGGAGTCAGCTGTAAAACTCTATGTAAAGCTGAAGGCCAAAGTCAAGGTGGGACCCAGCTGGGGGAACCTGCAGGATCTGGATCTATAACGTGAATGTTTTAATGTTTGATATCAACATCAAATTCCATGTAGTTACTGCTTAAAGTTCTGTGATATATGTAAATACTAGAATTTTGACAAAAAATTATATTTTTAATTAATACATTGACAATGATGAAATGTAAGATAAACCTAAAGTCAATGATTGCTCTATGAACCCTAAATGAATTACTGAATGAATTTATAATTCTATTTTCTGATGTACAACGTCACAAATTATACATTGTGAAAAAAAAATCACTTTTTATTTATTGATATCTCAATACTTGACATGAGATTTTATGTAAGATGTAATAAATTGAAAAGTCTATTTTGAAGGCATGTGGCTGCAACTAACAATCATTTGTGCTGATTATTTTCTCCATTAATTTAGTCTATGAAATGTCAAATACTGCAAAAAGGGCCATCACACCTTCCCAGAGATGTGTGATGCATTTCATTCAAACAAAACTCGAAAACCCAAGTTTTGTAATATATGACAAAGAAAAGCAGCAAATCCTCTCATGGGAGAAGCTGGAACTGGAGAAAGTGCCATTTTCTTTTTACTATTTTTGCTTGAAAAAGTTATAAACATTGATTATCACAATAGTTTCTGATCTTTTCATCTCTACTGTGATGTATTTGAAACAAAGACTCAGAACAGCTTTAGTCTTGAGGACATCCTGTAGTCTCACATTTATTGGACCATTGGTTGAGTTGTCTGTCACAAGAACATACATTATTATCATTGTCACTCATTAACACTGTTTTGTTTTACCATTTATGACATTCACTGCACAAGAAATGTCATCAATATGATAGACATTTTTTGTGCAAAGAGAAATGAATGTGGTCATGGTATCAATTTGTGAGTTTAGTCTTAATTGTATTGAAGATGATAACCTGTTAGCGGGCTCTGTTCAAGTGGATCTTAATAACCTCAACACAAAAAGTTAGATTTTCAAATGATTCTATTCAAAACTACATTGACATTTTTGCCAATTTATGCCAATGAATTTCAAAGACCCTTTTCACAACTGTCAAATGGAACTAAACAGAAGGGTGATTCTCACCTGGGGATAAACACTTTTGGGAAAACTTTTGTTCAGTGTTGATTAACAATTAACCAGTGCACCATGACACAACAGAGCTCAACATAGGCTCAGTTTGACACAAAAAAGTGACAAAATGAGTAACAAGTAAATAAATACACACCATGGACACACATCCATAAACAAATGAAAGAAATAAATCATGAACAGCAAAGATTTTTTTCTTTTTAAAAAAGGGTGTTTTAAAAGAGGAGTGTAATCCCAGATGTTGGAAAAGTTGTTTCATGTCTGTGTGAAATAGCCATTGAAGTCACATTGTTACTTAAGGTAGTAAAGAACATACTGTTTACCCAAATGTGTTGACTGATGTCAGTGCAGTCATTACCTAAATATTAAAGAGATAGGTAGGACTAGCAGCTACAACTAATAGGTGGTTTTACCCATATTGTTAACCCATCACACATCGTCTCTTCTTTCATGTGATTTAAGTCAAATGACTTTTCTAAAGCGCTGATGCTCGTCAATGACGGTGAATTATCCCAAAGACATCAACATCAACATTAACCCTGTGATGAAGCACATCAAGACGCAGCAGTGTGTGTTTTCCTTTAATGTTTGGGTAAAAGCCATACCCTGTGATATAATGTGTTTTTATGAGGCAGTCAAAGTGATGATAAAAAGAGAACAATCATCTGCAGACACAATGATAATCAGTATCTTTGGTGGTTTCGCCGTTGTCCACTGACCTGTTGCACCTAAATTTTACAACAAATATTGGCTTGACCTGTTGCTATGCAGGGAGATGACCAACAGCTGGCAAATTTTGTGGTTGGCAATATTTTCAAAACCAATGAGAGGACTCTAAGGAAGAGGATGTGATGCCTACAGACTACAAATCCACTTCACTGCTCCAACAGTCCTAGCAGATTTAAAACAGACATTAGACTAATGGGGCTGTATGTCAGGATTATGCAGGTTTCTGTAAACATCGTTTTTAGTCAGACTCACTGCCACAAACAGAAAAAGGTTATTAATCAATTAAGGCATCGACACAGGTGGAGCTGTGCGTTTCACCAGAGTAGAAAACAGAACAGAGAAAATATATGTACACAGGTACAGTTAAGTGCTACTCAAGCAGCCTCATGTTCCACTGGCTAGATCTGAGGCAAGAAAAACTGGGACCAGGACTGGCTTTTTCTTGCTCCATGAAGTACTGGGGGGGCTTGTGCTGGGGCCAGGAGCTTTGCCCTTGTCAGGTAACATCCTGAAAGAAAAGCTCTTGGCCCTGGCCCAGGTTATTGGGGTACAGCAATTTACATGAAAGGGAAGTAAGGACACAAGAGGTTTGAGGACGAGGTTTAGAAAGGTGTCAGGGCGTCTCTCCATCGCGGGTGAAGTAGTACCTGACAGGAGGACCAGGAAGGTCCTCGTCCCCATCAGCCTCTGGAGCGAATGACACAGTGAGGTCGACGTAGCGGCGGTCCACTGATGGCTTAATCAGCTTCTGCATCCTACAGAGAGAGAGAGTGTTAAGTCCATCTGTTAAGCGTAGACAACAGATGAATCATTTCAAAAATCATTTCCTAATGGGACAGAAGAGCATGAACACTGACAGATTTGGGAGGCTTTACCAAAACCTCTGGTCCAGAAAACCTCCAGATATAAAGACACTTAGGATACAGGAAAAAGAACATCTTTTTTTAGATAAGGTACTCACGTCAATTTAAGTCTCTTCGAGTGTCCGGGCATCACAGGCACATACAGCATCTTCACACCATGGACAACCATAGTAGGTTCAATTCCATACTTTTCCTGACATAAAAATCATCAACAATTTGTTAATTGAAAAAAATGCTGTCAAAAACCTAAGGGAAAATGCAGCAATATGATAACTGCATCCTGCATGCTAATAGGCCAACACAGTACAATATGATTAATGTTTCTCACCCTCACTGCATTCATCAAGTCAGAGAGAGTGAAGTCCTCATGGCCATAAATAGTCCAACAGTCCCAGATGGAGAAGTAGATGTTGTCCCTGGTTAAAATGTCAAAGAACGGTCACTTGTTTGCATTGTAGTGATAACAAAACAAGTTGCACTTGTTGCCATCTTGCCAATGAAGCTTTCCCTTTGTGGCTGCGATAATAGTAAGGTGTGGTGTTTAAAGATGTTTTGTCACCTTTAAGTAGTGTTAGAGACAGCGCAACTGGAAAACTGTACATATGCCTACCTGATGAGTGTCCGTTTAACTGGAGCAGGCTCAGTGAGCACCACAACAGGGAGGGCCAAGTTAAAGAAGCAGTTTTTGAAAGAATCAAACCCGTAGCCTCCAACCACTTTGATCAACTCGATGGCCACCTGAGTACATCAAAGTAATACACAAAGAGTCTGAACAAATACTAATCATCCAATTATTAAGTACTAAATCTGAATACCATGCCTTTCTTAAAGTTGAAATCAACATTTCCCATTATCTGTAGGTGTTTAACAACAATGACACCAAGTTAAAACACCTATATCAACATTTCAAACATGCACATCTGAATTACACAATGAACTTCTTGAGAAGTTTAAAATGTCTTTGCAAAACAAGCACAGTGCAAAAACATGAGCAACTGTGACAGAGAGCCTTAAGTGACTGTTCTCACCAGTCCTGCCACAGCAGCTGTTGCCGTGGCGATAGCAGGGATGATCTTCCCGGCAATGCGCTTGGTCTTGAGTCTATCAGCTGGCTCGATGGAGTACATCCTCGCTCTGAGAGAAGATGCTGATGCGACAAAGTCCATGTGACCGTTGCTGTCATCATCCTTTTCAAACTGCAGTGGATTCATCTGTAAGCTCTCTACAGAGAGCATGTGAAAGCAGAGACAGTATCTCACAGTCGTCACAATAATAACAACATTACAATCAAGTACGACTAAATATTGAGATTTAAATTATAGCGGCCATCCTGAGTGTTTTTGTCTTCGTTTGAGTACCTGGTGTAACACAGTCTGTAACAATGGCCTGCTCCAGCTGTGTGATGGCCTCCCTCTCCTCTTCACTGCTTTGTGGCATCTTCATCTGATCAGACTTCTTTACCGTTTCATCTGTCTCTATACACTGGAACAGGCACAGATCCACAACAATCAACAACACTAGGAATTTTTTTTCCCCCTGCACACTCAAATCACAGAGCAGATCAATAGAGAAACGTACTTTCTCTGAGGGCCTGTACTCAGGAATCTTGACATCTGAGAGAATCCTAGTTACCACCTCTTCGGAGAGATCCTGACAGATGGAAAAGTTTAGTCAGTCAGTGAGCAAGTGCGTGCGTTTGAAAGAGTGTATGCGTGAGTGTGCATGACCTACCTTTTCTGAGTAAGGGATGTTATAAATCCCTGCGAAAAGCCGGGCAGTGCTGACAATGAAAGTGAAGTGCCTGATGAGAACAAAAGAGGGTTTGGCAAGCTTAGATGTGACACTTACAGAGCAAGAAAGGCTTGAACTGTAATATAAATGAATGCAGCACTCACAAAGAGTCTTTCAAGTCAAAATCAATAGGTGCTGGAGGTCTTTTTGGGGACTGCCAAAACAAACCTAAGGATGAGAATAAAGTTTTCACTATAGATCTTTTTTTTCCTGTACATTTAATACTATAGTTATGCATATCAAACTACAGTGAAGTAAGCCAGTAACATATATGTTAAATAAAAACTTACTTCCATCTTTTAACCTTGTGTCCAGGGGGAAAGAGTGCAACAGTTGTAGGGCCTAAATAAAAAGAACATCATTAAACAATGCATATCATAGCACCTACATACATAAAGTCTGTTTGTTATGAATATGTCTTTTCACACAGAGATTGATTACCTTTCTCTTGAAATACTTTTCAAATTTCAGACGGGCAATAGCGACGCATTGTTCCCACTGGCTAGGCCGTCTGCTTAGCAGCTTAATAACCTGAAATGATCCCTCCAGACTTTCCCCTGCCTGCATCCTCTGCAAACACAAACACAGGATCTTTCTAAACTGTGTTTTATCAAATGAAGTATGACATTACTGGTGTATATTACAGCAAATGGGGTGTTAAGTAAATGGAAAAAAAACACAAATCTTACCTGTAGTACCACTTCAGCTGAGGAGTGGGTCTGCCAGAAAGAGTTGTACAAGGAGGGCTTGTGGACAAATGCATTCTCAAACTACATAGCAGAGGCAAAAAAGTCAAAATTAGGACAGTACACTGACAGATCCTTTCAAAAATCACCACTTGCAAAATGAAAGAGGAATTCTATCAGACTTCAGGCAGACCTTGTCTCTGGCCCACTGGATGGTGTGCTCTATAACAGAAGGGAAAGACTTGAGAGTGCAGAATGGGATCTCCTCCTCTGGGGGGTCTCTCTGGAATGCACAGGGAAAGATACATGTAGATGCACTGTACTTAGAGTAAAGTCTGTGTTTATGAAGTCACTGGACAGGAATAATGCAGGGATCACACTAGAACAAAGAACAAAAATATGGTCTCACACATACATGGCTATTGTAGGACTCTGTCAAATTTGGCACAATGATTTCTGTGTGTCCTTTAGTTCCCATGGTGCCAGAGTCAAGGAGAGGTCTCTGATTGGATACACAGCGACTGAAATTAAATACATGCAGAAACACAATATCAGTACTTGGCCGAATTAGTAAATATTTCATGACATACTTTCCTAACTCCTACATTTATGTCATAAGCATGCTCAAATCAAATTAGGGCCACTGCCCACAGAAACGAATTAAAATGACTTTAATATTTGCACCAACCTGTCTACATATCTCCGGGCCTCCACGTTGTCCAGCGCAGTGACCACTAGGTTCAGGCGGGAGTAGAAGGAGTCACTGTAGATGCTCTCAGTTGCTGGACACACCTTGTTGAGGTGAGCATCCACATGCAGGTCTGGGTTGATATCGCGAGTGGCTTCTGCTGCTGTGGTACTCTTCGGTTTCTGGGACAGAGAAAAAAAATAATGGGGGTTTATGGTTGGTGAAATGATGATTCAAGTAGTTTAATATTGAGTGCACAGAAGTGGACGAGGATGTGTATTCACCTGTATATGATGTGGTCTGAAAAGAAACTGCCTGTTGAGGTTTGACTTTTCTATAAGATCTGGGTCTGTGATGCACACCTGAGGACAGACAGATGAAGCATAATACATTTCAGTAAATTCATATGACAATGATTAGAATGAGTAGAAATATATAAAGAAATGCATTAAGATAGAGGAGAGAAAACAAAGAGGGAAGGAATGCCCACCTCTCCTGAGCTCTTGGCCAATCCAACCCCAAGCAGAGCAAAGTTTTTAAGCATCTCGCAGCCAATGGCACCACAGCCAACCTGGAAGAGAAGACATTATTTGGTTTACTCAGACATAAACCTTAAAATAATTCAATATTAAAAGATACTTTCAAATGCTGAGAAAACCTTACCATGAAAACCCTGAGCTTGTGCAGTTCAAGACACATTGATTCACCAATGCACGCTCGTAATCCATCATATCGATCACCCCTGGGGAAAAACTCCTCTGCAGAAAGTGATTGAAGGGGCCTGACGACTTCAATAGCATCAAGGTAAAACTTAAAACAGGACAAAGAGAGAATTATTGAAGGAATAAAAAAAAAAAAAAGAAAAGAAAAACTATCAAAGTAACAAGCTTTGATTGCTGTGTTGCAAAGGAAAAGGGGTAGACTGAGCGACTGAACTACCAGTAAGCACCATTTGCTTCTGAAAACGAGGTCTACAGTTCAAATCTAGTAACTTACCCATTGCTGCAGTGGTGCAAACTTCCCTGTGATGGCTTTAAGAGCTTCCTGGCTAGCTAGGCCTCCTACAGCTGCTACTAATGGAGGAAGAGTTCCCATCGCCGTCCTTGAAAGACAGCGCACCAACTCAGGATTCACAGGAGCCTGGGAGGAAAGAAGGAGAGAGGAGGAAGGAAAAAGAAAGAGATGCGTTATAGTGGATGTATATGCATCTCTGCAGATCCCAGAAAATGAAAAACAAAGACTCACTTTGTTCGTCAGAGTATCGTTCACTTCCTCTGTTAGCTTCAGTAAAACCTCAGCATCCTGTAAACACCTGATGGCATCAAAGTAAAAGTGCTCATAACTGAACATGTCACATTTGAACAGCTTCACACAGAGAACCAAAGCCAGGACATACAATATATGTGGTAGATGGGAGAGCAGCAGATTGCACCTCGACAGTGAGAAGCAGAGAAATATTGTAATTTACCCAACATTGGGAAGTCTACTGTGTTGCTCTTGGAAGGTGTCCAGTGCCAACATGGCTGCATGGATCTGTAGAGGAGCCTAACGGATAGATTTAAGAAAGGATTGTCAGGAAAATAGTTCCTTGCCAAAATTATGAACGCATTTGTGAACTGGAGTCTGTATCACAAAGCAAAGTTAACATCGCAAGACTTAGTAATCATTCTAATCTTAATCTGGTCTGGACGCTAACATTATCAATCCTGGATAAAACACAGACATAAATACAATAAACTAAGAAGCCAAGTGATGCTACGGCTCTGTCCACATATGTGCTTGTTTTTCTTTTTTTTAATATAATGTGATGTTAGTGTTTTTGGCCATGTAGAAATCCTGAAGATGGCTCCATTATTCCAGAGAGTGGTTTGTAGTGTTGGTCCAATCCAAACGTAACCTGTTCTGGAGTAGGTTATGCTGCATAGTTTATGCTTTTTGGTAATGGGCCCTGGTGAGGTCAGTCAGTATTAATCTCATACTGTGATTTAGTATCCAGGAACAGCTTTAAACACTTACCTCTGGTTTACTGAAGTCTGGGATCAGAACCTGAGGATCACACAACTGTTTCTCTATTGTCTCCTGAAATACAAAAATGCAAGGGCACACATGTTAAGAATTTGTTCATTCAGCAATGTATGTTTGGTTTCAGGTTCAACTGTGGTTGACTTGAGAACTAGTTAACTTACAAATCTAAATGTCTTAGGGGTTTTCACCAGGACGAAGAACCCTCCATGTGCATGTGGTTGTAGTTGGGATGTATCTCCTATTGCAAAACTGTAAGGGGAAAGGACTAACATCACACACACACACACACACACACACACACACACACACACACACACACACACACACACACACACACACACACACACACACACACACACACACACAAAAAGGACAAACATGTCTTATATTAGATTACTACACTATTATGCCAGCAAATACAGAAAACATCTCACCAAATTCAAAACGTGACAAAAGTAAAAGCACTAATATGCTATGAAAAACACAATATTTGTTTTACTTGATATAAATATCAACCATGACCATATTGTAAATGTTATTTACATCTCTGATTTATTAGGTATGCAGGTGTTATACAATTATAAAAAATAAACTTACACTAAAAGATCTGTGAAAACCTTTAATGTAGTGAAACCATGATCTGCAGTGTAGAAATAATACCTGAAACCTGTCGTGCAGTGCCGTTGAGTTCCACCATGCCATTAACCTCTCTGAAGACAACACTCTGGCCTGTCTGTAGGCCATGGGGTTGGTTGTCCATGCAGGTTACCACCCCAGGATTGTCCTGGAGGGGCAAAAGTCAACAGATGATTCGCCAAATGTTTAGAGTAGACACACAGTCCTTGTGGACTCTGTTTCCAAAGGAGAATGACAAAACTGCAATTTCGAGATTATGAAAATCTGGCAGATCCACTTCACTCCTTCAAGAAATGTAGCTCAATATTAATAAGAAATACATTCTCTCCAGCTGACAAAATTAAACAAGATCAGGTAAACATTAAGGATGAGTGTGAAATTTCTGAAAGGAAAGTCAGAATTGTTATTTTTGGGCACAGGTTGTGGGACATAGAAGACTACCTGAGTGATACTTTGGATGAAAATCTCCTTGGGCTCCTCTCCTGTGGGATCAGACACCTCAAACTCCTCTCCAAAATCGCAGAACACCCGCACACAGATGCCATATGCGTCACAGCCAATGAACTGGCAAGGACAAAAAGGCAACACAGTTAATACACAAGCAAAAGGTATGGTTAATATTTGACTGTTTGGGTGTTCCACATTCACAAGACTTGATTTAGCTCATGCTCTGTAATGCATAACCACTATAATAGGGACAGTAGACTTACTCTGATGGGAGGTTGTTGTGAGTGGCAGAACTCATTTACTCTTTTCTGTAGGCTCAACCTGGCATCAGTCAGAATCACGCACTGCAGGAGAGAGCAGACATTGAGACAGTAAATGTTATTGCAGCAGAGTCCAGACTAGAAAATAATGCAGGTGCGAATTCCGGTTATGTGCAATCTATAAGAAAATGATAGTGATGACCAATTTTTGCAGAGAACCAGTGGCCAGTTAGCGCTTAGACTCATAATTCCTGAAAGTTTAATCATGTCCTAAAATTTGACCTTTCACGGCAGCATTCCCGTCTCATGTGAGAGAAGTAGTGTTTGCCTGGTTTACTCATATTTTGGCAAAAATATGACACTTTGGAACAACTGAGTATTGACAGCTTTGAAGTGTGTATTAATATTTTGAAACTTTTTCACCATTACATTGCGTCTTTGTTTGAAACTATGAATCCAAGTTGACAACTGCTTCCATACAACATAAGTTTCTTGTGACAAAATTTGGTCACAACTAAGATTCTGAAAAAAAAAAATGCCTTGCCTGATACTTGCTGAGAAAACTCATATCAGTGTTGTCATCCAGAGCAGACGAAGACATGTCAACATGAACATAAGGGTTCAACTCTGCTACCCGAGGACACACCGCCTCCACCCTGAGGATGCATGAGAATGTGTAAGAGACAGACAAAGAAATAGAGATAGAATAGAAGAGTTTGTCTGTGTATGAGGATTAGGGACAAAGTGTGCCTGTGATATTTCAGGGTGAGAGTTGCATCAGAAGTTAAGAGGAAAATTACAGCTTTGTGGTGTATATTACCTCTTTCTCTGGCTCAACACATCCTCTTTGCGTATAAAGAAGTTGGAGCCCAGATCCCAGGTCTCACATTGCTTTGTGTCATGAAGGGTGACTGCCTGTACACACATAGAGCACACATGTACACAGACACTGTAGGTAAGGCATTGGGAGGACACTCCTGATTAAAACGTTATTTACTGCCATGGTGTTAGATGATCATAATATTTAGTGAGGGTGCATACCTTTACACCAGCCAGGACAATATTCTTTGCTGTAAAACCAGAAGTCAAGTTGCTTAGTCTCAAATCACAGTTGGCAGTGCAGATCATATGAATGCTATCAAACTAAATATCTTACAGTGCTGTGTCAGCTTACCTATTTCTATTCCCAGTCCTCCCATTCCACTGAGAAAGACTGATGACTGGGCCATCTGGTGCATAGCACTATCTCCCAGCACATATCGCTGGCGGCTGGAAAGGCAGAGAGGGAAGAAGAGCATATATGAGGGGAATGTGCTTGAGACAGATCAAGAAGGAGAGTGAGGAGCACCGAGTCAAGTGCGATAACCGCAGTAACTTCAGTAAAAAAGCACAACACTGTCATTTCCGGTCCTGACTGCCGTGTAATGCGATCTGTAGTTTCAAGTGAAACAATAAGAGAGTACCTACAAGACCTTCTACAAAAGGTAGACTTGCCTGTAAAGAGAGTCGTCAATCTCCATCGAGTCTGCAGCCATGCTGGGAGGGGAAGAGGGGGGAATTCAACTGTCTGAGAGATAACGACTATACCTACTGGACATATAAAAACATACAGTGTTTACACAGGCTGAAAAACTTTTTGAGTGTTAGCGGTAATGATCTAAACCAACGCCCTATTGTAGGTTAGCTAAGTTGCTAACTAACTGTAAATACCAGCTAACTGTAGTTGCCGGTGGCAATGTTGTTGACTTGACAACTGCCCGCCGCGGTACCAGGTAGAGACTGCCTTGAACTAACAAAGCGGCGTCTTATAACAGCCAAAGCTTACAGCTGTTAGCTCCCACAATAACGCTGGTTGTTTTATGAACCTGCTGAGCAAAGCGTAGCCGCAACAGCTAGCTAGCTACTGAGTGCCACTGCTGCCTGGTGCCGGTGGCGAGGACACTTGTCATAAACTCGTTAAAAGTGATGACACACGCGTTAGGCTACAAATAACTCCGCAGAAGAGACAGCTGTTTTAGGTATTACCATTGTATCAAGCAATAAGAGAAAAAGGGTTGTTAATATTGTTAAAAAACAGTCAAATAATCATACGCAGCTACCTGTCAGTATGCGCGAAGAGCTACAGCGAATGAATGGTTGTGACTGGTTAAAAACTTGGAGTGATTCCGGGTTACCACGATCACATGACCGAGGTCATCCAATAGATTCACAGTACTTCACACAGGACTGTGTTTATTTCCATTTATTTTAAAAGTGTTGTTATGTCACACAGTTGAGCACTGAATTTGAGGATTTCCACTGAGATAATTTGATTTATTAAATTTTCAGATTAAAAACCTTTTATACAAGTTCATGCATCTGCCCCCCCACATAAATACCCTGCTACACTCAGCTGGCATTTTATTAGGATCACCTAGCTAAAACCCAGGTTTTTCTCTAATTTTGTCCACCCCTTTCAAATCAATGAGAGTAAGCCAAACAACAGCAGCAGCTCTTTGTATGATGCAATACAGTTCAACAGCATCACAAACTGCAGCTTCCAAGTCAATTTACAGCTACTGCTTTGTACCAGAATCTGGGCAAAGACAACATGTGATGGTGCTCCCAGTGTCTTTGTTAAACTATAAGTGTACAGACATAGGGTCTCTGGTTTGCACAGTTTTCTTCATTATTAAAAGAGACAACTGTGACTTAATTTAACATGTATGAAAGACATATAGTAAGTTTCCATTACAAATATTATCTTCAAATTACAAAAGAGAGGGGTCTCTGTGTGTGACATTCCCTCCTCCAGCCACAGTTTTTGTGATAATGGTATGTTTTTTTGCATCTGTGGAGAATAAGTCATTAAGCAAGTAGTGTCTCTTCTATTTTCATGATACATAATAGACACAGTTAAATTTTATTCATTATTTCAGTCTTCCTTCCTTATTGGGATGATATTTCATTCATAAAATTAAATGACCAGCGAGCAAACAATTATTCATTGTTTTCAAAAAATGATTTAGACAAAAACAACCTTTAAAAACAACCTTTAAAAAGAAATATGATGAATTTTTTTCTTGCAGAAATGTTTTTTAAGTTGTAAACTTCATTTTCTTTCTTTTTCATCTTTTTTCTTTTTTTGGTAACTTTTATTTATTCTGTTTATTTTCTGTATTACTTACTCCACTTTTGTATATGCATGTAGACACTATGTATTATGCACACTTATTTTTGGATGTCGGTGCTCAGCTGTGAAACTTGCCTGTGACAGTGTACTGACGAAACATTTGGGGAAAAAAACAAGCAAAGCACTGCATAAACTTCATAAGCTCCAGTTGGGAAATTAAAGACAGACTGCTGAACCAGTCCAAGCCGGAAAGACATAACAGTGTTTGGGACTGCCACTGTTTAAAGAAACAAAGGTCAACAGCCAAGTGAAACATTTACATCCCTCCGACTACCATTCTGGGAGATGATGTAATGAAAACCCAAATCTACTGCTGTGTTTAATATATTTGTGTAATTTGTTTGTATGTATACATATATATATATATATATATATATTTATGTGTGTGTGTATATGTATGTATTTGTTGCTACTGTTGTTGCTTTTAATTTGATTCAGTACTTTTGTGTTTAGTTTGTCTCGGACAGAACCTCTCAACTTCAGACTTGAGAGACACCCTCCCTCTAATCATATTGGTCAAAGCCACACACAGGAACCTCCCCTCCCCTGAACAAGAGCCAAAAACATGCACATGCAAACAGCAGACACTAAACTCCAAAGTACCACTTTCATCCCTCAGACGCCTGCCCACAGATTTTCTCTCTCCTGGCAATGTGGCGCAGTCGTATGGCACTCCGGCAGCTCCAGCGGATCGCTGTGACTCCACTGAATATCACTGGGGGTCTAACAAACAATGTGCAGAGAGAGATGTCCACCCTGCCGCGGGTGTATGTCACCCGGCAGATCCCACCCGAGGGTCTGAAGATGCTCCGTGAATCTGGACAGTGAGTCATGGCGTTAAGATTACTGATTTTTTATAAAGAACATCTTGTGTGACCAATTACATGCCTGTTGTCGCTCATTTGTTTGTGATATTCTTGTGTAGTTTGAATGTCTGCTTTGGAAAGTTCATCATTTACCAAGAGTAAACAGGACTGCTAACGTTCGCCCTTAGGTTGCACAGATAAGACTGGTAGCCTAAAAGGTATTCCCCCACAACAGAGTCGAAGAAATGTCTCACTGCACTTTAAAGTTCCAGCATTTCTATGAAGGCCTACACTATACAAGATATGGCTTGATATACTGTACATCTAAGAAAGAATTTCAACTGCGTTAAGAATCCCTGATATACGTGAAATGTCTCTGTCATCTCACTTTGTGTAATTTGTGTGTGTATTTGTTTCAACTCTGATCATGAATTTCCTTTTATAGAAAATAAAAAGAAAAAAAAAAGATTTGATATTAAGTGATGGTCTCTGTTTTCCCAGAGTGCAGTTCGAGCTGTGGGACTCAGATGATGTCCCTGTGCCCAGGCAGGAGCTGCTTCAAAAGGTCAAAGGTGTCGATGGCCTGCTCTGCGTGCTGACTGAAAAGATTGATGCAGAACTGTTAGACGCTGCAGGTCTGAGGACAATTCTTGAGCCGGCTGAATAACCTACATTCAGTGACCAGTCTCTTTATTTATGCATGTGTTTTCATATGTGTGTATGTGTGACGTACACCTGCAGGTCCAAATCTGAAGGTCCTTAGTACTATGTCAGTGGGTTTTGACCATCTCTCTCTGGAGGAGCTGAAGAAAAGGTGACTCATTAAGACACATTTATCAGTGTGTATGCTTGTGCGTCTGTGCATTTGGTGGTGTAATGTCTGTGTGTTTCCCCCCAGAGGAATCCGTGTAGGTTACACTCCTGAAGTTCTGACAGATGCTGTTGCTGAACTGACTGTAGCTTTGCTGCTCACAACCTCCAGGAGGCTCGTAGAGGCCACACATGAAGCCAAAACGTAATGTTACACACGCACACACACACACACACACACACACACACACACGCACACACACAAGCACACACCCTATTTTTTTTGTCTGAGGTTAAATATATAGCTCTCTCTCTTTCACACTTGTGTCAGCGGTGGCTGGGGCACATGGAGAACCCTGTGGCTTTGCGGATATGAGTTGGCCAACAGCACTGTGGGTATTCTTGGCCTGGGGAGGATTGGTGAGCCTACACTATCTGACACACTACACACAACATGCACAACAGCTTATTGCCAAACTGCCACCTCTATCAGTCTGATACTTCTTACTCTATGTGTTTGTGCTCAAAGGTGTTGCTATTGCTGAGCGTCTGGCGCCTTTCAAAGTAAAGAAGTTCATTTACACAGACATGGCGCCCAGGCCTGAGCTGGCCAGTGCTATTAATGCAGAGTATGGTAAGGACCAGATTCACTGTCATGTCAGCATTTTCTTTTTCTAATAAGGCCCTTTTCCACAGAAGGCATTTGGACATGTCACAGTAGGAAAAGCAGTTGCATTAATAATAAATAAATGATGGATGAATTCCATTTAGCTACTCCAGTTTCAGGGTGCTGGTATTATTCACGCTGACTGCCTGCCACACTGTCATGGCTTACTAGGACACGTGAATACAATGGAGACATACTGCATTTTCTATAGTTAATGTTATTAGTAACACTTGTGCTTTTCCTCATCTTCTGTCAAAATGCCTGCAGTGGAAAAGGAACATCAGTAATGGATTCACTGTGGACAAAGTGGATGGAGGAGAGGTTTAATAGGTGTTTGCTGCACAGGCTGGTCAAAAGCAAAGATCATTTCATCTCCTTTGACCCTACACAAACTGATCTTAGACAGGGATATTCAGGAGATATTGACTGACTTATATATATTGGCTTATATGACAACCCTCTGTCTTATATGACTTATACAACAAGCTTCTGTCTTGATCTAGTGTCTTTGGATGAGCTGGCAAAGCAGTCAGACTTCCTGGCTGTGTGCTGTGCTTTAACACCTGAAACAAAGGAGATCTGCAACAAGGACCTCTTCGCCAAAATGAAAAATACCTCCATCTTTATCAACACAAGCAGGTACCTCTTAAGTCAAGCTTTAAAATAAACTGTTATTGACTATAAATGATGACAATCCACTGAGAACTATGATACCCTATCTGTGTTATAATTATGGTCTCTCTGCTGTGTCAGAGGTGGGGTGGTGAACCAGGAAGACCTGTATGAGGCTCTATCCACTGGGCAGATTGCAGGAGCTGGATTAGATGTCACTGTCCCTGAGCCCTTACCCACCAACCACCCACTCTTTACTCTGAAGAACTGCGGTGAGTCTGTCAGACTTTTCAGTGCTTCAGCTGCTTTACAAATAGTTGGTCATTTCATCGTCAGTCCTTAATTCTCATTGCATATAATTTGTATCTTCAATTCCTTCTCCTCACAGTGATTCTACCACATATTGCTAGTGCCTCCTATACCACCCGTAATGCCATGTCTGCCCTGGCAGCTAACAACCTCCTCCGTGGTCTGCGCGGCGAGCCGATGATCAAAGAGCTCAAGCTGTGAGAAGAGAGTGGTTCCACTCAGAGAACTGGCTGGATACTGGACCATTAGTTCACCTACCTAGTTATTTCTTTAGAGCTAAATACAATAACAATAAATTACATTCTGTCTTCTTGTTATATAATCTCATAAAAATGTCACCAGCAACAAAATAAATGTCATCATTTTTTTTTATTCAGTTTATACAACAACTGAACATACTATACAATCTTCATATCCTTCAACATTAAAGAGACAAACATTTAGTCCTCTCGTGGTTACATTATGTTAGGCGTACAAAAGAAAAACAAAACAGAAATCGTTCAGATTTGGCATAACAACAGCAATAGCTCAGCTTTTCAAGCCAGAAGGCATAAGGCAGTGACTTTCTTAATAAATTCAGGCCTTTTACATGATTTTAAAAATTTGGCATATTCATACAGGGGTAATAAAGTCAGTGCATTTTTCAGAGATTCACATTAAACAGCTTTAAGAGACAGCACCAATTCTTAACAGGCCACTGTGTGAGACATGGGCGGAGGACTACATCTTTCCTGCACCTACTCACCTCTACAGTTCTGTGTTTCTCAAGAGCACATCACAGCAAGCTCTTTCCGTCACGACAGAGGAGGCTGAGTGTGAGGAAGCAACACAGAGGAACGGACGTCAGATTTGAGATTTAACCATCAGTAGTCATTTTAAACTCTGTGGCCAAGCTTTAACGACTATATTATTGACTCCGCAGTGTCAAGAATTACAGGGCAAAGAAGAGGTTAACCTACGTTTATAGGGAGAACATCCTAGAGGGCAATTACTCCTCTATGAAGTTAAATGTCAAGATTATCCATCAAAACATGTCAACTGTTATTTTGTATAGGCTAACAGTGCAATGACTCCACAGTACGATAAGGTGCCAACTAGAAATGACAGCAATGACCATGTGATTCTCATTGACAGTGTAGGTGACACAATTTAACAAGCAATAAAGTATACAAAAAGGCAAATATGTATTTAAAGTGTGTTTTTTTTTTTCATTTCAGTTCACTAAAACAGAACTTTACAACACTGCATGAACACTGATTTCAATTAACCAACTTTCTACCAATGAAGCCGCTCTTATTTACAACCTGCTGGAAGTCAGGTGTGTTGATGTAAAAATCCTTGGTATGATTTTATTTTCTATCAGGTGCATAATTAGATTCCTTCTCAGCATGTCTGCTCTTCTCGAATCTTACCCAAATCCTTGATAGTTATCAAACTTACAGTTAATGACAGTGTTTATCAAGATGTAGACAGACATCAATATACAGTCACATTGATTAAAAAAACAGCTACAAATTCCTGAAATTAAAACTCCTGAAATTAACATTAAAAAATGACATCAGATTGCCTAAAAATCTTTGAATTATCCCCATGTGAAATATTCTTCTAAAATTCAATGATATTCAAGTGGAAATCCTGTATGATTGATTGCCTGTGCAGAGGAACAAAAATGCTAAAACTCTTCCATTTAAAATCCATCATAATAGTAGTGTAACACAAAGAAAATTAAGAGCCGGTAGAGTTGGATAATAATGCAATATAGCAACATTTTCACATAGTTCAACATTCCAGTAAACATATTAGTTATAAAAGAGAATGATTTGTCTAAGTGCTTTAGTTACAGAGGCGACACTGGATGTAAAAAGAGACATGTATAAAGCACTGATATTAAGTACAGTAACAAACTTATACACAATGTCTAGTTCTTCATGAGCTGTGTTGTCTCCTCTCCAAGAGAAAAAATATGAAACCAACCACAAATGTGCAATATTTACATTTCTAAAGCACTTTTTCAACACATACTGAACCTCAATATCCTGTAAACACATTTCTTCAGATGACACTGTCTCTCAGCACAGCTTCATTGCCCTTTTAACAATTATATAAACTGTACACACACAAGCACACTAATATGTGTAGATGGTCAGTAAACTTGTTAAGCCACAGCTGAACTTTTCATTCCCAATAAGGAGGGGAATTTAAAACAATGTCCTGTGAGGCTGTTGTCTGTGTATTTTAGAAGCATTAAAATGCAATAGTATATATTAGATTTCTCAAAAAGAGACTGCAAGGCCCATTCAACGCAGTTTTTCTTCCTGCTGTTACTACAAAGATGGTGCCAGTTAACACTTTTCCCTCTCTCACTGCTCAGATTTGTTTGCTCCCCTAAACAAAAGGAACTTTAAGGTTAATAGCTCTACCTGGCAAGTGCACATTGGGGCAAGATGTTGATAAAAGCAATTCCTATTTCTTCAAAACTTGTATAAGCTATAAATGTATTAAAGTGAGACATTTATTCCTGTAGCCACATGAAATGTGAAGGTTCCATTATTTTAAAAAATGAATGAAATCCTAGCTTCCAAACATCTACTCATCGTTAACTGAGGTGGTTGGAACTACAGAAGAAAAACATCTTACATATATTTGACTTGACTTTGTGGTTGACTGTGCATGAATATCCATAATCAGCTAATGAGAAATGCTGATCTGTTTTTTTCTTGTCCTGGTTGAGAATGTCAGCTGCCTCAAACTTCATCCGTTCAGTAACTGAAAGAATCAAGTTTTTGAGGTCAGTTAATGATATTTTCAGTGCATACCAACATCAGGGTGAAAAAAACATATACTACACTAGAGCCTCTGCCATCTTTGCCATCTTTGCCATCTTGGCTGAAGATTTCAGCATTACCTTGCCTCACAGAATAGAATCCAACTCTGTCCACCTTTTGGTACAGCATAATAAGTATCGAGAGCAGACATCCGTCAACAGTTCCTAGTACTTAACAAGCACTATATCTGGCACCCAAACTGAATATGAATCAGTTAGCCCCCAGTCTATATGACTGACCTTGCACAGAACAAGACACAGTCAATATGTACAGTTGGGATGACTCAGCAGTCTGATGCGGGATGCCACTACATGTTTTACACATGTGCAATGGAAAATCTACATGTAAGCCCGCTACTTGACATGATATCCGATCTCAATGTTGGTGCTACACAGCTGCCTCTGATCTGCAAACACTCAGTTTGAGTGTAATATGACTTTTATATATGATTAAATCAAATCTGCATCTTTATCGTACCACAAACTATAGATGTTCAGCTCAACAGATCACTGAACAAGGTGGAACACATGATGGTTTGTTTAAAATATAATACAGCCAACAGTGTGGCAGCTTTAAAAGCAAAGCCTAGACTGGCCTAGGTCATAATATATAAATTCCATTGGCTGTATGTATGCATGCATGCATGCATGCATGTCCTGCATCCCTATAATCTTTCTTCAGGCTAAATGTGTTTTACAGTCATTTTAACTGACTTGTTAATATGAGTTTCTCCCGGAAAAGAAAATGTATGGTTATATTATCATCCCTATCTTTGGTCTGTGATCAGGACTGGTTAGTTTGACCGTAACAGCTACTCAGAAACAGCTGCTCTGTCACAGCTTCAGAAAAATCGAAACATTTTTGGGACTTAAAATTCAGCCGATCTCATTCTATTGCCCACATCCACTCTGATGCAGTCATCCTGGTCCTACAGCAGGGAATTAGACATGTTACTATTCTGCCAGCGCAGACACGTGGTCTTAGAATGCTTGTATAGGTGGGAAGACTGGCTGAAGCGCTTTCCACACTTAAGACAGGCATAGGGCTTCTCTCCTGTGTGGACGCGGATGTGTTTCTTGCAGTCAGTCAGGGTGAGGAAGGTTTTGCAGCAGATTTTACAGGCGTATTTCCGAGCTCCCTCGACCACCAAGACGTTGTGCTCCGACAGAGCCTTCTTGCACTTGGACAGGACGTCTGCTGAAGCTCGGGTCAGCTGAGGGGGGAGGGAGGTGGGCCTGCCATTGTTCATCTCATACCCACCACTCTCGTTGAGAAGCAGGGGACTTGCCAGACTTGAGGAGGAAGAGGCAGAATCCTGAAGAACACCTCCTACTCCTTCCTCTCCTCCCATACTAGTAGCCATCTTTGGAGCAATACGTCTGTAGCCTGGATAGCCCAGAGAGGCAGTGGTTGCTCCTCCGGCCCCTCGTGACGGTCGCCCCAGAGAGTGAAGCCCCAGACTGGAGCGCTGGAAATCCAAACCGAAGGGATCTACTCCTCCACGTCCTCCACTTGCACTTCCCCCACTTCCTCTGGGGTTCCCCAAAGTGTCATGAAGGGGGCGAAGGAACAGAGAATCAGGCTGCAAGTTGTCTCCAAAACCACTGCGACTCTCACCACTGAGAGGACCTGACTGCAGAAGAGAAGAAGAAGCAGAACCAGATGGCCCAGCAGCTTCCTGTCTCAGCAGGAAGTGATGTGCTACTGCATCTCCAGTTGTCGTGTTGGGCAGGTCATCTTCTGCTGTAACCAAAGCTGAACCGCCATTTCCAAAATCCTTTGGGCTAAGGAAACTAGAAATACTAAAGCCAGGTTTGCCACTTAATCCATTATTACATCCAAAACCTCCTCCGACTCCGGCGCCACTTCCCATGCTGTTCTTGAGTAGGAGCTGGGAGCTGGGCTGCAGCAGAGAGTCAGAGCTCGGTTGGGGTTCAGAGGTGAAGCTGCGGTCACTACTCTCTGGACTCAGCTCCACCTTCTCCTCCTCCTCCTGGCCTCCAGGTTCAGCTGGGTCGCTGCCTTCAGCCTGGGATGTCACGTCGCTGATTTCATCTGTTGGCTCAGGCGAGCTTAGTGGCTCTCGTTTAACCACCACCTGTGGGAAACAAAGGACGAGCTTTATCTTAGACCAAAGGTGATTTTGATTTTTAAAAAAAAAAAAAAAAACCTTCAATGATTTTGTGATGGTCAGACAATTGGCCTAATGCAGGTACCAGTTGTAAATGTGCTGTATTTGTCAATTTTCTGGTTAAGACAGTCATCTGTGCCATAGTGTGTAAAACACTTGTTTGAGAAATTAAGGATAAAAAATGTTCTTGCATGAAACCCAATGAGAGTTTGTTATTTTGTCACAACAACAGAAGCCAAAATTTTACCTTCTGTTCCTGTTCTTCGGCCTCCTCCTCTTCTGTCCCTGATTTAATCTTCACCCCTGCTCTGTTATCCTGGTGGTCCTGGTCATCCATGTCCTCCTCCTTGCTCACCCCTCCCTGCATCCTCCCCATGTCCTCTCCCTCACAGTGTCCACTGTCCGACTGGCTAGGCATCTGAGGATCATCTTGGGACACCCCTACTAGACCAGTGATGGCAGCGTCCAATTTTGATTCATCCCCCATCTTATGGGAGTCCGGGGAGAGAAGTGCTCCTTCCTCTCGCTCTGTGTTCACCCCTTCTTCTCCTAACAACCCCAGGTTAGGGGCTGAAGGGCGCTGCCTCTGCCTGGGTCTGTCTTCTGACAGGCCCAGTGCAAGAGAGGGCTTGCGTTTGTGAAACCGTCGGATAGGAAAGGAGGCTCTCTGTTCTACCCCTCTATTGCCAACTACATTTCCCACACTGTCCTCTTCCATACCACCCAAAGCGGAGCTCACCAAGCTGAGCCCCAGCTGCTGCAACAGGAAGGAGCGCTGCAACTTTGATGTTGCAGCACTTGCTGCGAGGTTAGCATTAGCTGCTAGAGTTGGATTCACTGCTAAATCTGCTACTTGCTGCTGCTGCTGCTGCTGCTGTCTGCGCCTCTGCTGGTCCTGGTGAGGGTGGTGATGGGTCGGTCGGTCGGATGAGGGAGACATAGGCAGTGTGCGTGTTGTCAGATAATGTTTGCAGGCTTTGACTACATTGTTGAGGTGCAGGTGTGAGGCTGCAAGGAGGATATCCATGACGTTGCTCTCCCCCAGCATCAGTGTTGACGTGTACATCATGTCCACCAGAGCAGCAAAAGCTTCAGCTGTCACCACCTGCAAACACACAAGTATTTGCTT
Source organism: Trachinotus anak (assembly GCF_046630095.1). Classification (NCBI taxonomy): domain Eukaryota; kingdom Metazoa; phylum Chordata; class Actinopteri; order Carangiformes; family Carangidae; genus Trachinotus; species Trachinotus anak. Next base: position 15,995,015 of record NW_027273870.1, on the reverse strand, counting down.
TATCTAGTTGGCACTATTTGAAACAGCAACAAGACAGAATTATGGTACTCTTCATCACACTCTTTGCCATCATCACTATAAAGATATATACTGTATTATCACCGTTGCCCTCTTTGACAAACTGTTATTAAGATTCTGACCTCACTGTCCAGTTGGATCATGTTCATGCTTGCATCTCCCTCTGCAACAGTGAACAGGGCTCTGAAGTGAGTGCTGCAGGCTGCCAGCACTGACCGGTGGGCCTTAAAATGTCGGTTGCCCACCACGATGACACAATCGCACAGCTGACCGTGGACACGCTGATAGTTTAGCTGCTGGAAGATCTGCTCGAAGTGCCCTGGGAAATCCATAGCCCTAAAGACATAAGAGGGTATATAAAAAACATAACAAAGACAGTTATAGAGCTCAAATGATTAGTCAACATGAACAAAACATTGAACAGGACTTTTCATAACTTTCAAATCCTTGGTCGAGCAACAAGACCAAATATTTGTTGTTCGCAGCTTCTAAAATGTTTAGATTGTTTGTGTCACTTAGGTATCTTTGAGTTTTTGAATATCGTTCAGACAAAACAAGGAACTTTAAGACACCAGCTTAGGCTCTGGGCAATTGTGTTGGACCTTTTTCACTATTTTCTGACAATATGTTGATTACATAAATAAACCATCAATCTGGTAACTACTCCAGTTGTATGATTTTGGAGGCCTAAACTGAGGTCAGGGATAGAGTGAATGGCGGTAATGGTTGGGTTTGAGTGACAGATGAAGACGTTTTTTATGTGCTGGTTTTGTTTGAGGGATTGTTGACAATAATATAAAACAGCCAAAAGCTTCACAATCATTACTGGGACTAAAGACAGTAATGTGTGGTGCCAGGGCCTACAAAACTCTCGGTGGGATTATTAATTAATGAGCACCAAGAGCAGTGTTGCTATAAAGAAATATATAAAGAAGAATATAGAGAAACAGAATACACATTAGCTAGTCCAACTGTTTACTTGTACTTTTAAGGAGGCTATAGGTTACAGCTGCATAACACAGTAGGTACAGAGCATAGCCTCGGAGTGTAATAATGATAGATGATACTACACAGCTGCCAAGTCGAGACAGGCTAATACAGGACAAGTTAACTAATGTAATTAGCAAAATCAGCAAAACATGGCGAGACTTGAGAGCCAGTAACATCTAACGTTACCTTAGTTTTTTTTTTCCGAAAGCGTAGGTAACGGGAAGCAGAAACAGGGCCCTGACCAGAGACAGACAAGGCTAAAGTTAGCTGGCTACAGACCAGCAAATTGCCTGTTAGCTACAACACAAGCGGTAGCATGCGATCACCTGGTTGGACCCGCTTGTCTAAATGGAAAAGGCTTTTCCCATCAAACGTTAACTAGCTAACATTTCTGCCGCTACGCCCCATGTCCCCTGCGGTCCCCTCTGAACAGTTTCCCGGCATTGAACGGTCTGGCTGTCCGTCTGTCTGCGGCGGTGATGTGCGCGTTGGCCGGTGACCGTTCGTCTCACGCATCCGTCGGAGTCATCCCCCTGCGGAGCCAGGTATAATAACAACCGCCAATAAGACAGACAGTGGCTGTAAATGTCCGGGTCCAACATATGCAATGTTACAATTTCTAATAATTTCCCCACTCAGACGGGTTTTCCCGACCAGACTCACAGGGTGGCGCTGTTCTTTACTTCCATGTCCGTGACCTCGCCGAGGTGACGCGCTGCTGCTCTGCTGAGCCACCACAGGGCGGCGCTGCTGACACCTCACAGCCTGTCTTTTATTATTAATTATCACATATTCTCATTAAGAAGTCAATAAGTGCCTCCTCCCAAACTACAATTTTTTATTCATTTATTTTGTTTCATGTAAGTTGCGCACTGCAACAAGGGTTGGTACAATAAGGTGTAGCTTCAGCCTACACCAGGGGTCAACATGTTTTTCCAGCATTGTTCAATGATGGGGCAAAGCTTATGATAACACTCGTGGGGAAAAAAAAATGACTCCTGTTCAAATGTATGCTGTGTGTTGCACTACAAGACTAAACACAATACATGATGAACAACAGTGGCCTGCTAGATTTCTGAATAAAAGTGCTGTTGTCACATTTTCTATCAGCGCACCACTTCTGATAAACTGCCACTTATTTGAGGCACAGGACACTGATTATCTAGGTGATATTTATTTGGATTTACATGAGCTTTATATTTACATTCTGACCCACATCAGATTTATGAAAAATTGTGTCAAGATTTTGATGTAGTGTTGTGGAATTTTCTTTATACGGCTATGAATGAATAAAGGACAAATAATACCCAGAGAGTGTTGATGTCCTTTGAGTTAAATTTTACCGTTGATTATATATTCTGTCTATTACTTATTTATATATTATTTATATATTTGATATGTTCAAATAATGCTCTAAACTCAAACAATGCTAATTGATAGCCGCTGAATTATGTTGTAAATACATTTTAATAAAATTTAATATGAATATTAATCAATAGTGCAATGGCAATATATAAAGATTATTGTTGTTGTTTTGCAGTTACTGAAACAAACGTTACAAAATAGTTTGTGAGCAAAAATAATATGGAAATATATAAATACACAACACAAACTACAAATGTGCAAAATACCAGTTCGATTGTACATCATGATCTTATTTAAGTGAGTGTGTTTCACCGTGGTCCTTTACTTTTACTGGAGTCTTAACATGGTTTTTTTCCAGTACCACTAATAGTTCATTAATTATTGAAGAACATAGATTTATGAATGCATGGTATATGTGGATCCAGGCATATATGCATGTGTATGAAAATGTACGTGTATATGAATCCATGTTTAGCAAAATCTCCGGATTTGTTAGGGGCACTTCGACGATCTTGGCGAAGACGGAAGTACCAGGGAGTGAATCCGCTTGCCTCACTCAGAAACACATGACAACAACAATGGCTGCCTCCTGCTCGCTGGTGTGTTGTGGAGAGGAGAGAGAGGACGACAAAGCTGTTATTGGTGACTATGTCCCACTTGCTGCTTGTCTAAACCTTTTAAGACGAAAAGTCAAATTGTTATCATGCCAATAAATGTTGGGTCATATTTTCCCTGTCCATCTTGAGGGCTTATTTGTGTTGCACACGTGGGTGCTAGCAGCGGGGCTAGTTGCTCAGTTTTGTGTGTTGTCCAGCTTGATGTCCGAGGTGCTGCTCATATGCATTGAGTTCGTTTAAAAAAAAAAAAAAAAGGCCACAAACGTTGCGCAGTGAGGGTAACGCTTTGAATAAAGCTCAATACGTCTTGGTAGTTGCTGCCTCTTTGGTTCAGTTGTTCGTGCGTCATCGTGAATGTGTGTTTGATGCTGTGGATCGCAGGTGTTGACAAGCTCCTCTCTGTGTGTCTCAATTTTGACAGTTCGCTTTTCAAACGGCAGCGTCAGAAATGCTGACAACCTGGATTTCAGGATGTACAAGAACGCAGATGAGAATAACCCCAGAAAAAAGAGCAGACGGATATTGGTGAGATAGATGCCACGCTTCTTACATCCTCTGTGCTACACCTGCAAAATGACTGGTGCAAGTTGTGTTGCTCCACTGTCATGACTGTGGTGCTCATATTTTCGTCTGTCTAGGTTGCTGAATCAGACAGACTGTCCTATGTTGGAAATAATTTTGGATCAGGGTCACTGAAATGCAACAACCTTTGCAAGTAGGTGAATGGGGTGACGAAAGTAGGACTGGGGCCACAACCAATGTGAATAGGATTTAATAATAAGAATACTTTTGGTGTCTGTTTTTCTTTAGATATTATGTTGGAGTGTTGAACAAAAAGACCATGCAAATGGAGGTACACAACGCTCAGCTCTTCAACATGCAACCTGTTATACCCGGTAAGAAAGACAATCACCGGAAACCGTTTGATATCCTTTTGACTTGAGTTTTTGTCAGTGAAAATGTTTCCGTGTCTGCATTGTTTTTACGCCAGGAGAGGTAACGGATGCTGCAAAACCTCAGGACACTACTCAGACCTACAGAGACAAGGTGCCGTGATATGTTCTGTTTTTCCTAACTGGGCTGAAATAAGAATAAACTTGTCTTAATCTTATTTTACATTTTCTCTTCAGGTTGACTCTTTGATTGAAGCATTTGGCACCAACAAACAGAAGAGAGCTTTGAGCTCCCGCAGGCTGAATCAGGTGGGCAGTGATACCCTGCACCAAGCGGTGGCTAAGGCTGCCAGCACCGTGATCAACCAGAAGGGTGTAGAAGGTGAGCTACATGGTCAAAATGTCAAAGTCACTGAGTATGGATGCTAGTAGTCTAAAATCATCAAATAGTTATCTGAGGGCTCACTTGAAAGAAACCTCAAAGAGAGGGCAGTTAATAAAGGGATCAAAATGTGAAGCTGACTTGAATATCCTGTGTGTGTCAGTCGTCATCTTTCTCTCCATGTTGTGTCCCCTCTGTTTTTGTGTCAATTTGTTTCTCATACTTTTTAAAAAATTAATTTTCTTCCTTCTCTCTCCTCAGCTCTACAACAGGAAGTTGCTGAGACAGAGTCCCAAGGAGACCTGGCTCTCCACTTGCCTCCTTGCAATGCAGATGCAGAGAAACCTGAGAATGTGTACCTATTCGATGACCGTATCCTCCATTTGCTCTGTGTGTGTGTCTGTGTGTGTGTGTGTGTGTGTGTTACTAAGGAAATGCAGGAACTACAGATGACAGGACAGATAATATAGCATGTGGTTAAAGTTACAACTGGCTTTGTTTGTTTGGGTCTCCATCCTTAATCGATATCCGCAGTCCTGAGTCCAGTAGAGTTTGGTGCTTTGGAGCAGGCTGGTTCCAAGATGGCAGCACTCACCCCCGAGGAGCTGCAGAAGATGACAAATGACGGAGGGTAAGCCAACGAAGGGCTCATACTTGCTGAGGCGTTTTATTAAGCTGCGTGTGTTTCCTTGCATTCTAACCTTTGTTTTTACTTTTTTAAGGTGTCTGTGTATTGTGAAGGAACTAGAGAAAATGCCAACTGCAGGCGAAGCTAGAGATAAAGTGGCACGCTGCGCCTTTTACCTTTCCCTGCTGCTCAAACTGGCACAGCAGAGGTCCATTACCCGCAAATGTGAGTAATGTTGTTTGTCTTCATCATACATTGTATGTATTGAAGTGTTCCTGTATGCCGTCTCCTGGGACCAACGCTAATTGGGATTTTTATCTATATGTGCAGTTGGGCAGGAGGAAGGCTGCCCTCGCATCATTCAGAGCAAACTGTTGAGAACATTCAGCGTGGAGACTTTCAAAAATGGCAGGTATGATGATGGCCCTTTTTGTATGAGTTGAAATATTAGCATTTTATAGAATTTGTGCCTTGTGAACCTGTATTTCATAAACACAGTGTCTGGAATTTGAATTGGTTGGATTCAATTTGCAACTTAATATTGAAAATACACAGTAAATGGTATTTAGTTATTTCCAAAATACTAAATTGCTGCGAATGTCTCTTGTAGTATTATGCGCCACTGTCTACACTTGGATGTATTTGTTGATCACTCAGCAAGTCAAGTCAGTTTTATTTATGGTGCCTCAAAGGGCTTCCCAATCTGTAAAGCCATATGACACCCAATACAATACCCTCTTTCCTTCATTTGTATAAGAGAGGGGGATACATATTAACACGCTATTAGGAGCTCAACATAGGTCTAATGAATATATACTCATTGCTGCAAGGATTTTTGATTTGGCTGCTCTGTTTTGTAAACAAACAAATGTCACCTTTTTAGGGTCCTGAACATAGTGTCATCATCAATGCGAGCCAAAATAGCGGCTTACTGTCTGGCGCTGCTGCTGCATATGGGTCATATGACTGCTGACCTCACATTACTGCACCGTGACCTTGGAATCACTGAGTCCAGGTAAGAAAAAAACTACATATATGCATTTACTTAATGTTAGTTTAAATAATACAGGAAGACTGTTGTTCAGGTGAGTGGTGTCAGCTCAGACCTCTTAACTAATCTTAGGCTTTTTTTTTTTCTCTTTCTGCTTATGGTTAACAGCACTTGCTCCGTAATGTTTAACATTCCTGGCTGTTAGCTGTTACCATTCTTGTTGTATATAAATGATCATCAAACCACACAAAGCACTGTCAATATGAGGTGCAATGGAGGAACTCAGCTAGTATACCTGATTCATATGTTTTCCTACAGGATGGTTGAAGTCGCAAAATCAATGGGACTGACCCTAATTAAACCAGCCAGGGGGAAGACTGATGAGGCTGGACTGCGAGATGAACACAGACAAGCTTCTCTTCTTCTACCTCTGGTCAAATATGATCAGTTCATGGAGAGACGGAAACGCAAGAAAATGCATTGAAGACTGTACTAAGCTTAAACAAGAACGGGATAAAGAGATGTGACCGGAAGAATTGGAAATGCCACAAACAACAACTGTTTATTGATACATTTTTTTAGACAAATAAAATGGTTGACTTTGAGTTATACATGGCATTATTAATTCATTCTTACTGTGCATGATACAAAAAAGCAGAGTAATGAGCTGTAAACAAATTCTAGATGACAGAAAACTTTAGCTTGGATAAAACAGGTAAAACGTATAGGCACATTTGAAGACATCACATATTGCACACTGAACATCTTTTTCCTTCCTTAACTGGCTGTTACCAGGTGAGTCTGTGTTCAGTTGTGTGTCACTGTGCAGCGTGTTGACATATCTGGAATGATAAGTTGTCCTCACTTTTCTGAATTTCATGTAGTCAAAGCTGAAGAGCATCACATTTTAAAAACATGGAGGACATGATACAAAAACACAGACTCACCAGGAAACAGAACAGCTCTGTGCAAGAGGCAAAAACTTATGTTTGGCTTCGTTTTTTGTTTTTTTTTTTGTTGTTGCATATACACCTCACACTATGTCAACTCCCTCCCTAGCTACAATCAACGATTGTTTAAAAAAAATCAAACAAGGCACAGCTTTACTTTGTAGCATGGTTGAATCTGGCATCTCTGATGCCTTTGACTCCTGCTAGGACTTATAAATGTGCACTTCCTAACCAGCAAGTCTCAGAAGCAAACTGACAAAACCACCAAAGTCTACAGTAGACCTGTACATGAATATGAAATCTGCATTTAAAAGAGAACATGAAGTTAAAGCTTTAGTATGGAAATGGTTGTTTAAGATGTAGGATGGTGACAATGCTCGAATGTCTTGCACCCCAGCTTCATGTCATGAGTCCACATTTGATGAAAGCACAGGCATTTTATCATAAAATTACAAAAGTCTGATTTACAAAATGTTGTCTGACCCTAATGTACTTGAAAGTGGATGGCTCCTTAGTGGTTATACTTGGTGCAGCCTCTTACTACTTGGTGGTTACTCCTCCCTAACTCCAGGGCATCATTTTTGGAGGCAATTCTCTGAGGAAGTGACCAAAAGTGATCCGTATTGGTATGTAAGTGCTTGCCAGTATTCACAGAATGGAGCAGAACATGCTGCCACTGTGGCAACCACTCTCCACAGTGGCGCTGATCCTGGTTGTCATGGAAATTGCGAGGCGGGAAGGATACTGGGATGAGGACAGGCCAGAGGGGGAGCTGGTCACTGGACGAGGAGGAGGGTTTTCCAAAACCCAGGGTGGAGCAGATGTACAGCTAAAAAAAATGGAAAGACATAAAGGTAAGTCATTTTTTTCAGATAGAAATATCCATACAAAAACCTTGAGCAATGCAGATGTTAAACCTGCAAGAACTGATTTCTTGGCCACTTGGGGGAGGTGGAGACAAGCTGTGAGCACAACATCAACATCAACTCCGTTAAAATTGATCTGGTGAACTGAACTTGTTAGCAAGCAGTTGCTTATTTACACATCCAGCAGAAACATTATTCATTTGGAGTCATGTTTCTGGCCACCTGGTGAATTTAAAGCTATAATATCTAATGTTTCCACTTAAAATGCCTAAGAATAACTAGGCCTATGTTATATATTTTTCTGAGTGATGTACTTACATTATCCCAGGTGTTTCCAGTAATTCTCAAACCTTAATCATGGTAATGGCCCATTTCATTTGGTTGCCTGTCAATGGCGTCATATGCCCTATGCACGTGCATTGTGGTTGCCTGCTAGAAGCTCAAAGCTGACTTTTTATCTTGTTGAAAGCCAAATTTTTAAGGTGCACTTTTTACACCTTGGTCATTTTCAACTATGTATTGTCTATGCAGTATGAAGGATTTTAGTTATTGGATGTCTGGAGTTCAAGTTATCAGAGATAAAGGCAAGCAAATGTTAGGCAGTTAAGCTCCCAGCCCCTCCAAGATGTCCTATGTCTGCCAGACTGTCTTGGTGAATCCCCTGGTCCATTTGTTATAAAGGAGGATGACACCTTAGTGGATAATTGTCCAGTAAAAATGGAAGAGTTATCAGAGAAACAATAAATGCAATAAAGGTTAGCAGCCTCAGCTCCCAGCCCTTCTCTGACGTCCTGTGTCTGCTGTACAATGGCAGTGAAACACTGGTTTTACTGTTAAACTTCTTTTATTCAGTGCTTTTAACGGTTATAATCACGAGGTCTGTTTGTTCTGGGGAGAAGGAATCCTCTGTGGATAAGTCAGCTCTTGGTTAAAACCTTCTGAGTGACTGACACTGAAAGAATTCAAACCAGGAGGAGCTGACGGCAATAGCAGTGAAGACAACAACTACCATGATCCCACGCCACTTCATGATGTCATCAAACGCTGTCTGTTGTTATTGTTTTGATTGAGAGATCCCTAGCAACAGAAGTCACATATTGTTCATTTAAGCGCAATATTCATTCTCTTTTAGCTCTGTTTTTGGTCTGTACCACCTCCAGAGGCAAATATCTGGCTTTGAGCTGGCAAGTGCTCCACTATGTTCAGCAGCTGAAAATGATGCTATGAGAGCAGTGAGAGTGAACCAAAACAGTAAAGTTGTGAGCTGGTGAAGCTATAAAGCTCTGTAAATTCTCTGTAAGTTCTCCACTACAAGTGATCCCTTTCATACTGTCACGTTATTTTCTCATTGTCATTTGATACATTAACTTTATGGGCAGCAGAAGAAAAGAGAGAAAGAGTACAGACAGTAAAGGCACAGAATCTTGGGAACTTTCTGTTAATTGTCTAGTTACCTGTTGTTATGTCTTAGAATACTGTTGTTGCGCAACATACAGCTCTCATTGGCAGGATCCATATGTAGCAGTGTTTTTTTGTTTCCAGGATGGCCTTGGAACAAGAGATTGTCATGGACAACACCTTTTACTGGCCCTAGCACAGCAATACCACAGCCCTGTGCTGGTTGGACACGGTTGCGCAGTACCTAAAGATAAAAATCATTAAAAATAAAAAAAACAAAACACAAATGTACATAAGTGGTGTGCTAACTTTACAGTAAGTAGCTATGTACAATGTTGTACAAGTATATTTGACATAAGTCTTATCTTAAGTTTAAATGTGTTCATGCCCCACTCCATCTCACCTTGATGTCAGCATTGCCCGAGACCTGGATCCCATAGCCACGGTTTCCAACCACATCGTTCTCCACAATCTGCCCGTTGCCAATGAAACTGACACCATGGCCACTGTTTTCATAGATGCCGTTGCCACGAAGCTCCACCCTGCAGTCTTTCTCCACTGTAACACCACCTCGACCATTTTCAAGTATGCAGTTTGTAACCAGTCGGGTCAGCTGACTGCTCTGCAGCACAGCAATTCCAGTGCCACGGTTACTGTTTACAAGGTTAGCAAAAACATTCAGGGGCTCGCTGCTCTTCACATACAGACCAACTGCTACAGAGAGGGAAACACAAAGGATAACATTAGAGATGGGGAGTGAGGGACTATTTGTGGTTGACGCAACAGGTGTCTTTAGTACCTCCATTGTAACTCATGCAGTTGCTCTCCACCAGGGCCACACTAATGGAGCGACGGGCAGAGTGGCGCTCATCCTCACTGTCCAGATCGCTCTCCCACGCGAACAATTCCCCCTCTTCATTTAAGTTCTCCTGCCCTTCTCTTCCTTCTCCTTCTACACCTCTCCTCTCCCCGCTCCCTCCTTCTCCACCAATCCCTTCCTGCCCTGGCCAGTTCCCCTCCCTGGCCTCGATGTTCTCCGGGTCTTTCCTGCAGAACACTGCCAGTCCGTACATACAGTTATGGGTGATGTAGTTTCCCAGGAGTTGTGGGAGGCTGGATGACATAACCCACACCCCACAGCCTTTGTTACCTGAAGAAACAAAAGGAGGAGAGGAAATGAAACACCCGTGCAGCTGTTGTGTCGAGATCAATTCAGGATGCTGACATTATCAGGCTGAAATTACACACAGTAGACATGGTTGCCCTCAATAAGTCCGCGTCCTCTCTCTCCCACCACCACGCCGTCTGAGAAGCCATAACAGATGTAGTTCTTCCTCAAGATGGGGTCACCTCCTCTGCGGATATCTACACCCCCCCACTGGTTCTCTTTGATCACATTCTCTGGAATTAAAATACGTTTGTACATTAAAAAAAGATTGAATCAAAAAAATAGAAATTTTGTTTGTGCATAATAACTACAAGTAGTGCCTTTACCTTCTGTAAGTGGCAAAGCAACAGGTGACAATGAACAACATAGCTGATATGCTGATGTGGGAGTTGGACAAGGAGGTGGGGGAGGGGCACTTACACACCTGTTATCATTCCTCTGCCATTCTCATTTATAGCAATCCCTGCTGCCTGCCCCTGGAAGATGTGATTCCCACTATGAGAGACAGAAACAACAAAACAAGCACAGTGTGCTGTTTCAAGGAAATCAGAACAATGAGTGACTGTGAAGTTGTAGAAGTTAGGCTATTAAACACTGACCGCTCGCCAATATTGTTTTCATTAGTGGCATTAGGAAAAAAAAACCCCAGCAATGCTTTGAAATAACTGTCTTTTGTCCTTGCTGAATACAAAAAAAAAACTCTACATGCTGTTTGAATGAAGGTCAAAATGATGACTGCACATTCTTGGGAAAATAAGATTGTTTGTGGAGCCCATCCTACCTGACCACAGGATTCCCACTGAAGAGAATATACACGCCCGCTTCTTTGTTGTTATAGATCTGGTTGCTCCGAATTGAACCTTTCCCGTTGCCAAGGACAACAACCCCAGAACGCAAACCACTGTGTATTTTATTGCACTGGGAAATGAAAGACAGAGAGACTGTAAAAATTGGGTTGAAAAGATGATCAAACTAGGAGCAATACTTCCTGATGTTACAAATGTTTTACTCAAACTCAAGCTTTTCCACTCCATTTTTACTGCATTTCATATATATTGACAATCAAAATCTATCTTGTTTATTTTGGTCCCCTCTTGTTTACACAAAACAACTTCCTCGCTTCATACAAGGTATTTGACAGTTTACAATGGCAAGAGTGCAAATGTGGGAATGGGACCTGAAAAGAATCCCAATAAATCCCACGACAACTGATGTGGGATCCTGGGAATAATTATTAATTGGATCTTGAGTTAAGATTGTTTGGTCAAAAGTGGGTATTGTTTGTATCTTTAAAGGCACCTACAGACTGTGAGATTTCAGCAGTCTTTGAGTTTATTGCAGGCCACTCTGTGCAATATAGATCAAATAAACTTAGGTATGACATAACGATTGATGTCTGCAGACTGTACGATGATTAACACCTGAATCGTAGGCCATGACGGAAGTCAATATATAAGAATAAAATGTCATCAGTGTGCGTCATCAATCTGCACCACTGTAGTGGTCAACAATGAAGCTACACAAGGATCCAGCCCTTGAAGAAATCCAAAGAAGAGAAGGAGGAGGAGAATGTGGACCTGGATGTGGCTAGAGAGTGTTTTTTTTTTTAGCATACTGTACATAAACATACAGTTCATTTCATGCTGCTTTCCTGTTGGTCGGTTGGTTGGTTAGTATACATAGGTTGTAGCAGCAGTCAGATTGTGAGATGCTCATCTTAAATTTCTGACGGTGTCAGCGATTATTACGGCCATCTTTGAACCTCTCTCACAGTGCGACGTGGGACCAACGTTTTGGAGCGAACAGATATCATCATGTCTCTTCCACGTTGGTCATCTTTTGTCTGGGACAGCCTGCAATCTCACAGTGTATACCTGCCCTTAAACTGTGGAATGCAGTAGACAGTGGAGCAGCAGTTACCACAATTATGGGGTTAGCCCCTTTTCGGATGTCCAGCCCCGCCTCTCCGTTCGAGTGGATGTTGTTTTCTGCAATGAGGCCTTGAGCAGAGAGGCGCAGGAACACACCTGACGCACGGCACTCACACACCTCGTTTCTCAGCATCACTATCTGCAGCAGGTGAGAGAGCAAGAGACAGCTCAAATTACAGTTTGAATAGGAAACCGCTGCTTAATTACTCATGATCTGGAGCTACTTGCTCAACGTGATACACTAGTCAAACGGCATGCTGGAAATAAAAGTCACTGAACATGGGAAACCTAAATGTGTGAAGATACATTTAAGAAAGATTTATTTACTGTGGAGTTCTGGATGCAGCGGACAGCATAGTTCAGCCCACGGAAAACATTGCCTTCCAGCCGAGCTTGTCCATAATTAGACAAATGCACGCCCCCCTTCCCTTCCCTGAAGAGGCAGCGTCTGAGGATGCAGCCAAGGGTGGACGATGCCAACATGTGAGCCTCTGGGTCCCTCTCTAGTTCCTGCTGAAGGGTGAGGGGTTCAGGGGTCACAGGTGGGGGATCCGGCGAGGAGGCCAGTGGCAGAGAGCCATCCGCCCGTGGTTTGAGCAAATGAGATAGACCATGATTGTCACATGGGATTTTGTAATCCAATGTAAATGTGTTTTTGGTGTTGGTTTTTTCTCCATCTCGGCCCTCCTCCTCTCCTTCACTGTGTTCGCCGTCACTCCAGCCATCTTCAATCACTGTGCCCTGACACTCTGCATCTCCCCTGGTCCTCTTCTGCCAGTCCTCTATGCTCACATGTTCCTTTTTGACATTATTTCCTAGAGGTTGGTGCCCACCAGTGGAGCCAGCCAGATGGCCTCTGGGAGAGCTACTGTTATTTCCAGAGATGCCACATGATGGGAACGTCCTAGCCAGAGCAGCTAAGTGTTTACAAGCCCAGTTCCGTTCTGACACAGGAGGACCTTCCACAGTCACAGAAGCTGTGTCACTTCCTGAGAAGTCACAGCTGTCCAATAAACTGAGGACAACACCCAGCAAGTGGGCAGAGCTGCCCTGTGAGAAGGAGCAGAAGCGGGCCTGGCAGGTTCCTGGGCCGCGGATTTGCAACTGAGCCCCCTCAAAGTTGCAGTTATCTAGCTGGACGTGACCCCACGATGTCTGGATCAAAACAAGGAGAGAAAGATTGGAGTTAGACAGATTTCAGCAAAAAAAAGAAATAAATTACAACTGATTTAGATAAGATACTGTAGGATATAGTCATGAAGAGCTAAGCGATTGGTCAATTTATTGATTAGTCAATTGACAGAAACACAATCTGCAACTACTCTGATAAGTGATAATCATGCCCCAGTTCCAACAGCTCAAAAGTGATAATTTTCTACTCTTTTAGGCTTTTATGACATTAAGTTGAATGTTTTTTGAAGTTTTTGACTGCTGATCGTCAAAAAAAGCTATTTCAATGCATCGCCTCAGTGAAACTGTGAAACCTTATAGACGAAATAATTCACTGGTTAACGGAAAAAATAATCTACAGGTGAACCGATAATGAAACTAACCATTAGCACTGCTTCACTTGCAGCCTACAGGGGTGAGCAGACTTAGACAAGTCATTTTTATCGAGATTGTACTGGCAGCTCTGAACAGTTGGTAAGACACGGCCGTGTGAAGAAACCATCAACACAAGCTGTTACTTCACCTTGTAGACCACAGTGGAGAACCAGGGTGGCATGAACACCAGATTACACAGCCTGGCAGTAGGGCACTGCTGCTCCATACACACCAGGAGGGCCACCTCGCCCAATCGGCCCAGCCCAACCAGCTCCACGGGCACCTTCAGCACTACCTCAGCCTGCTCCTCATACACCCCTGGATGGAGAACCACTCGGTCATACGGCCCCACCACCCCGAGGGCCCCGCGTAGGGTCTCAAACTCGCATCCGGGACCCACATGCCAAACCCTGCGGTCTTTTCGACGGCGGAAAAAGAGGAGGCAGGCAGAAGACTGGAGCTCTGCCCCGTTTTGAGTCCAGGTGCGGGTGGCCAGGGCGTGCTGCTTCAGGGCGTCCCTCCAGGATGGGGGCTCAAGATGGGGCTGACTGGGCCAGTTGGGATGGCGACACTCGGGGCAGCCCAGGCAGAGCTGTCTCCAGCGGGTGTTATCCAGAGACAGGATGAGCTCCCGCCAGGCACGGCACACCTGGCAGCAGCGGCCCAGGTCAGGGAGAGGGAGGTAGGCCAAGATAACCCTCCACAGCTCCACGGGGAGGCTGCCCACCTCCATGGCAGCAGACGCACCGGGGGAGCACCGGGATGGCAGGCGCACCTGGAAACAAGTCAGTCACAAGCACACGCATCTCAAGCAACAGGAAACGGCCAGCGTCACTCGTTACACAACAACAATAACACAGATAAACAAGGATACAAGAGCGTTTCATAAATGTCCAAACAGATAAGTAATAAATACTGCGATGGTCAGCTATTACCGTCACACTGAGTCATGTAACAGGAAACAACACATGGCTAACGGGACGTGATGGAAACTGGGTCGTTGATTCTGTAACGTTATTGTAATTTTCATCTGCGTAATTAATATGTGTAGACAGCACAGCAACATTGTGTTGATGGTCTGCTGCGATTATTGGCGGCTAGCTATCGAGGCAACGCTGGTTATTTGTAAACCTTGTGCAACTGACGTTAGCTACAACATCCAAAAAAAAAAAAAAACACAGTCAAACATCGCATCCGACAAAAACCAAAACAAATAAAGCTTCACCTTCTACCGCTTTGCCGCAGTTAGATGGATCAGCACATGTTCAGACCTGCTTTTTTTTTTTTTTTTTTTTTTTTTCTAGCGTTAGCCTACATGTCTGCGGTAGCGACTTCGCTCCTTCCAGACTTCATAACAATCCATGATGACTGCAGATGTGGAGTTCAGACGTTTGCTTCCAGTTTACGGCAAGAGACCACGAAACAAACAGAGCTGCTCCATCTTCCGCTTCCCCCTAAGTGGGCGTCTACCTGAAGGAAGCTTGTGGACTATGTCCTCCGTGCGTCTAAAAGGGCTCCATCCCCATTTTGCCTTTCACTTTTCTGCCTCCATACGTCTGGTGGAGTAAGTGCCTGTCAAATTTACGCTTTCTGTTAACGCCTTGTGATATATGTCAGTCTTTGAACCTAAATGCTGTGGCGAAGCTCACACTCGGTGTCAAATAACTATTATAACAACTAAAATCACAAGTTGCGTGATTTTAGCCCTGCCACTGACTGTGACACATTATGGTTGCAAGCAAGTTTGGACACATCACATATTTTGTTGGTTTTTTTTTTTTTTTTTGAGGTGAAGAAGTAAATACAACGCACACCAGCAGAAAACATACATAAAAACGAGCACTATCACTTTATTTCATGAACTTTAAAAAAAAAAAAAAAAAAAAGTTATTGTGACGTCAAGAGTAAAAAGGCTCTCAGCCGGCAACAAAAAGTGTTGGCAAGCTGTGATATCTGGCTAAGGGGCATCTTCATTAAATATTAATAATAAACTTGAAGGTTGCATTTCGACAAAATAATGCCAGTGCATGCAGTTTTCATTAACCAGTAAGGCACCATGCTTCCCGGCGGCACAGAGTGACGCTGATGAGCGCTTTTACAGCCGACTGGCTGTCGCCAAGAAAAACAGATCCAAACGTCAAAGTGATTGCAGTTGGATCCCAAATGTGTGACTCAGCTGAACAGCTTGCCTATTATGACTAGATTTTGGATTTTGGAGGGCTTAAAGGACCAACAGTTCACATTCTTAACTGCAACTGCCCCACAGCGCTAGATGATGGTGATATATTTAATTCAGTGACTGTTACACCAAGCAATGTAAACAATGTTCTTTCCCCATGAAACAACTCACAGATTAGTAACGTCAGAGTTGTTTACTTGAGATTGAATCCAAGCAAGGGTCACACAAGGCCAGAGGCAGAAAGAAAAAGCTATTCACCCAAAAGGGGCAATTGCCAAATGGCAGACTGTCAGGCAGAGAAAAAAAAAAGGCTCTTAATGGTGGTGGGATCAAAGAGGGGAAATGGGCTATATAAATACCACTAAGCCAATGAAGGGGAACAGGTGAGGATTTGGGTAAGAGGGTTAGGTTAGGCAACAGGGAACTGTGGGAACACTGCGGTCATTGTAGGACAGGTAGGAGTGGCTGGATCTGGAGAAACAGGAGAGTTATACGGGCAAAAATGAAAAGAAAAATCGTTGTGACACACTGTAGCCTATTTCATCAGTAATGTTGTGGCACTGTGACTGTGGTTCTGGCTTTAAAGACAATTTTTCTACTTCCATCCACGGTTTCAAGGTACTCTTAGTTTCCTCTTTTGTCCAACTCAAATTCTACAGTGGGATTGGATGATCTTTGTCACTTTCTCTATGTATTTCTGTTCTTTACAATTATTACCATATAATTATCATATAATTTTATTTTACTGTAAGGAAATGTCAGAGAAACACAAGGACTGGATTTTTCTGAAGGTAGATGTGGCTGATGCACGTAACAAACAATGTCACTTCTTCAACAGTCTGTTTAATGCAGTTTCTTTTGCACATGTGCTGTGAATACATTGCAATCTGTGTATAGTAAAAAAAGGAAATGTTAACATGTGTTACCAGGAAATATGAAAATCCGGTTTCATCAGCACTTTTGCATGTTTCCCTTTCTACAAAAATGGAACACCAGCATCCCTCTCTCTTCATAAGTCCTCTAGCTTCATAAGTCCTAACCAGCTTTTTTGCTGGAGGTAATATCCCATTGCTGCAGAAGGCGGTGGCAAATTTGAAGTGACCAGCATGACTTATCTTTGGAAATTCTCAGATTTCCACTTGATTTTGCAACTTCTGTGTGTTTTGATAGTGCTCGGCTGATCATAAGAATTTGTAAAGATAAACACACAGTGGCATAGTTTAAGGCCAGAGCGCCAGCTAAGGCAATTGTGGACTAGATTTTAAGTGGTAAGATACTTATACTAAATACTAATACTTTGCAAAAGATACAGTAAGTGGCTGTCTGAGGAATGGTAAAACTTCCACCAATTTTAACCATGTATATCAAGGAAAAATAAACACGAGAAAGAGTCAAATTAATTTAACCTTCTTTTGAATAAGCAGCAATATAAGAGAGAGGCCACAGGTGACTTCTACATTTCTTGAGTAGCCTTTAGCAGAAGCAACAGCACTGATTTGACAAATGGCTTTGAAAAGCATTGCTGATTGCACAACAGCCCGTTTGGGAAGAACAATAAAGCATTTTTGTCCCAAGCACTTTTGGTGATCAAGTACAGCTTTGCAACAGCTGCATGTTTATTTGACTCTTGAAAATGATACAATGACAGATGCTACAATGATACAATGTTACAATAATGTTGCACTAAAATAGTATGATTTCAGTCATTTGAGCTGTTAATGAAGGTGTACATTTGACAACCAGAAAATGATTTTAGTCCTGATGGCATGCACTTTTGTCCAAGAGATGGCAGTGTCCTTCCACTGAGAATTTAACCTCACTCTGCAGGCACCTTGTCCTACATGACACAACCTGTATTTTCAGGAAATTGTATTGTGTTTACCCCACCACAAACAGCAAAATGACTTCCTCAAAAACCGTAAATGTTTAACAGAGAACAGTGAAGTGGACATCAGACAATATTTTTGTTTCTATGATGCAGGATATATAAAATGTGAATGGACATAGCAGTGTTTAGTGGGGGACATGGTGCTATTTCAGACAAACCTTTTGTGAAACATGGCTTTTTAAAACAGAATTTGGTGAGTTATTCTTTAAGCCCCTTCAAAAGACAAAATGCAGAGATCCTGTCTGACCTCAGGGGGAGAATAATGTGGAGCCCACCTGAAAACATCAAGTTTGATATTATAGACAACATCAAATTAAACAAGTTTGCCATTTACATTCAAATTTCCACCATTACGATAGATGTGACATCAACCATATCTACCATGTAGATTTTAGAATTAAAGTCTAAATTTCATATGTTTCAAAACCAACGGAAACATAAGTTCATTTATGTTCAGTCTGTGCCCTTTTTTTCCATTCTGCTGAGCATTACAGGATAAGGAACATAATTTTACATTTAGCCTGCTATACTATTTGGATACAAGTAATTAAATTGCTTAGAAAAATAGGCTGTCTCTTAAAGCAAGTAGACATATGATGTTTAACATATACTTTAGATAGTATAGGATAAGAGATAATATAGGTTTGTGTCACCACTCTCAAGAAACTCAGGAAATTGAAAAGTTGGTCAGATGAATTCTGCACACCCTCTTGAGTATCACAACTGCCACGTGAGTCTTTCCCATTATTTTTCCAGAAACTCAATCCATGCATGTACTTTGAACTTTAGTGGTGATGATGGTGTATCCTTTCTCCACCTGACCCCTAATTAAGGGTTGTTTTTCATGGTGTCTGCCTGAAAAAAAAAAAAAAAAAAAAGAAACACTTTTTAGAGTAACTTTTAATGTTAATGCAAAAGATTTCTCGGCTTGTAAAAGGAACATGCATGTAATCTTGTCTGCACTTGATATTATACTCCTCTACATAGATAACAAGGACATATCAGAATTTCATGAATTTCAGAATGATATCAGAATTTCAAAAATAACAGAAGTTTTTATGAATTACACAGGGGCATGGGTGTAAACTGGAATGTAGCATCTGCATCTGGTATTGAACAATTGCCTCACCCAACCCTTTGCCAGTTAAGTTATCTTATTATAAACCAGCTTCCTTGAAAGTGAAAAGGGAAGTGACAACTTATAATTTCTTCTGTGTACTTCAATTTTCCTGGAATGTGACTAAGTGAGTAAACACAAGGAATAACTTATTATTCTACGACCATAAGATAGCCAGAGATGCCTTTCAGTCGACCCTAAGGTAACAAAATAGCCTTATGCCCCAAGACTGTGCACTCCTATTGCTTTCAACTGCTTCCCCTGAATATGAAGGTTCAGATAAAGTCTAATGTTAATGTATTCACACATTCACAAAAAATACAGCAAAGATGGACATACTCAACTGGTCTCTTGCTGAGCACTTTTTTGACCCATGGAGCATCAGGGTCCAGACAAATCTGTTGCCCATCCTTTTTGAGAGTGGCACTGCAGGACCAAAGACAGATTAGAGCCATAACACAGTATAACACCTCATAATGTTATACAAGACCCATACACACACAGGTAATCACCTCAATCACTTCCGCATTCAACTGTTGGAGTATGAATTGAATGATAAAATGAATGAAACAAAAAAACTGGTGAACTTTGGTCCTGGGGCTTACATAATCTGAATATCTTTGCAGTGGGAGCTGGCAGGGTTCACCTGCACCTTTCTTATGTAACGTCCAATGGGATTTTTCACCGTGGTGATGCATCGACATCGCTGTCTCATGCCTTGATCCCCAAGGCTGAAGCCTGAAGTTGTGAGAGGTCAGAGAAGGATATCAATATCCAGATGCATATCTAAATGCATATCACAAACAGGCACAGAGTGTAACAAAGAAAGTGAGGCAGTGTAAAATTCCAAGAGAACTATTTTTATATTTTAATAGTGATTGAAAGATTAGACTTACCCTCAGGAATGGTCAGCAGAACCAGGAGTGCCACAGTCATGATGAGGGACATATCTGCCCTGAAGTTGAAGTCAGAGATATGGTATGAGTTTTATAACTAGAGTTAGCTGGCAGACAGTTAAAGCTCAGCTCTTGACTCTGCAGTGCTAAACTATGATGCAAGTCTGCTCTGTAAACCCCTTTTCTTCCTGTCCCTTCTCCCTCCCATACTGATTCCAAGGAAATTGTTTTTTTTTTTCTATAACACAGATAATTGAAGGATTCATTGTTTTGGGTCACATTCAGGGATTTAGTACTTCTCTTGTAATCCAATTTGAAGCAATTTTCATTCATCATTGGTATTTAGATTTATGGGTACTATAATGACAGTATTAAGTTAAACAAGAATTTTTTTCTTCATTCTTCTTTTTTTTATTTGTTTTTGTTCCCTCTCGCTGCACAGGCGTAGTTATCAAGCCAATTTTTGAGATGTTTTCATGGCAGAATCATTCTACTATAAATTTATTTCTACTATTTCTGCTGCTAAGCTGAGGTCACACAACATGAAGACATCTGGAAGTGGGATATCGGTGCCTAACAAAATAAGATCTTTCAGTGTTTTCTTATGAAGGTTTAATTTTCTGTGAGCTCTGCCAGTAAAGCTGACTTAGCATTGCTGCAGCAGAGAATTATCTGGGAATCAAATAACTACCAGACTTTCTCATCGTCTATGTCTCCATCCGATTGGGTATCAGCATTTTGAAACATCCTCTTTTGGTTTTTGTCCTGAAAATGCTACTGAACAATTTCACTTCTGTTATCCTTCAAACAAATCACATGCAGAAATCTTTGTGCATCTTTGTTTTGTTTTTTCTTTTTTTGCTTATTATTAATGTCAGTGTAAAAATGTGCTGCAAGTATTTGCATGTACCATCTGAATTTGTAATGTAGTTGTTGGTTATGACAAGCCAGCAAACCTGTCCTGACATGATGCTTAATGTCAGACAGACACTATTACACGAGAGGAATGTAAACTCCTGCAAGACCAACCACCCTCAGACAGAAACCCCAACTCAAAGTTTTGGGTAAGGGGGAAAAAACTGTTATTCCTCAACCCATTTGTTATCCAGCTATTTATGAATCCAAAAACCTCCTGACATTTCCCGAAAACCACAGAGACTGACTGTCTTGTGGGTCCTTTGGTAAGCCGTCACTTCCGCCAGTCTTCATTCAAGTGAAACCAATTGTTTTCCTTTTGTATACATATTACAATGGAACCTGTTTCCACTAAAGCAACAAAGTAATGCTTTAGCATTCCTATAAGCTTTTAAACACAAATAAGAAACCACAAAGGCAAAGGTGATGACAAGTTCATGATTCATTCCTGATTTTCCCAGGTCCTCTTTTCTTTCCATCGCCTGTGTCTTTTGTAATCAGTATCAGTGTGTGGTGACTCGTCAGCATGTGCCAATGGTTGGTTTGTAAACCCTGCTTTATGATAAGGCAGTGAATGTTATCAGGCAGAATGGGAGTAAAGACAGAGCAACTTTTACAATATTATACTCTACCACACTATACTCTGCTCTGTTATGGAATGCTGCGCAGTATCTTACTGCACTATGCATCGTTATGCTAAGGTGTGCTGAAAAAAACAACAACTGAAAACCGACGTGACTAAAGACCCTGTTTTATTGCTAAGACAATGCCACTGTTAAAGCAGTTGCAAAGCAATTCTTGTCTTGTTTTTTGCGATGGTCTGGTATTTTCCATGCATACTTGTGGTATTTTTTTTGTTTTTTTTTTTTGTTTCATGCAAACACTTCCTTCATGTAAATTAGCAATAAAAGACAAATTTTGACCTGATGGTGTAAGATGAAAAGTTTCCATTGAGATATTTCACTAGATAATTAAAAACCTCAACATGCTGATGACACTACTGCTGAAAGGTCAGTCGATCACCCATTGTCACTGGGATTTTCCGTCCAGCTTTTGCAAAGACATATGATTCCAAACAAAAAGGATCTCCATCATGGTGGTGCTAGAGGAAAATGTAGGGGATCAAATTACAGTTCATCTACTGAAGACCACATACATCTGAAAAATGTAATAATAATCCATCCAATATTTGTCTTTAATTAAACCCCTCTTGGATTAATAGTAACACGCATTAACTGTAATCACAATGTAGGGCCAAATAAGAGTTTAGCCTGAGTTTGATATATTTACATATATTTATATGTTTTCTTCTCTGCAGCATCAAAGTCTTAGCCTAGGTCAAGGGGAAGTTGTGAAATATCTGAACATCTATGTATCATGCTGCCAAAAAAGGTTTCACAGTACTTCCTCTGCAATACCATGAAGTTGCACTACTTGTTTCCTCTTTTGTGTGTGCGTGTGTGTGCGCGCGCGTGTGGGTATGCCTGCGTGCATGTGTGTGTGTGTGTGTGTGTGTGTGTGACATTAATCCTGTTCTAGAACATGAAATTTCACATTTCTGTTACAGTAGCCTAATGAAAGTGTTCTTAATCATTTACCATTGCTTTTGTTATGTACCTAAATACATGAAATACCATAAATGCATAGACCTGAAACAGGCCTCTTCTCACTATATTTTCTATTTTAAAAATCACCTGATATTAGGACTCCCAGGGTAAATCTGGGGGAAAACCAATAAGTGGAAATTGTTATATGTTTCTTAATCCATGCTGGTCACATGCTGCCTGTCATGGCTATTTTACCAAGAGGGGATGTTCAAGAGGGGATATGGTTCTCCTGTTCAGAAACTTTCAATCAGCACGTATGATCTAAGTGACACAACAACCGATGCATCAGTGCCAAAACCACAAAATTGCCCCTCTTGTCAGATGTTGGCCCATACTTCCTTCTACACTGTGACAGTGAATGTAGTGACGTCAGGGCTGTGAGATTGATGCTTGTCTGAGCTTGTTCAGGTTGTGTCAGGCTTTAGTCCTCGGAGGTTTTTGGCACATCTTGCTTTTGCTCGTGTCAAATGCATGAGCTAGCACTTTGATGAGTGTCACATTACTTTGCAATAACGTGCTTTTAGTCTATGATGCATGAATGTCAGAAAAAGTTCGTCATTGGATTTATAGGTACAAATCATTTATTATAACTGTTATTTAAATTGCCAGGTTGTAAACTTATACACCAACTTTCTCCCCATCCCTTTCTATAGACCAGAAAGAATGCATTAACAAGTTCTGTGAAGCATGTTAGAGCACATTAGGCAGGTATGCATTTTCTGTATGTACACAGTATTCACCTTGATGAATTTCAGTAATTATATAGCTCTTATTCCTGTGAAATGCACACTGACTTGCCATTATTGAACTTTAACAGCAATAAATATGTCAATGCATGTGGAGCAGTGTTTTGAAATTCTTTGTTATTTCCTGAAGAAGTAGTTTTCAGACTATGTGAAACACAAATGTTCATGAATGGTGTCGTGCAACAAATCCTCCTGCCTGAGGGTGAAATCTTAGATGGCAAAACACATTAGTCAGCTGCTCATTCACAGATTGCATCTAACGGTTCATTTTATTACATGCCATCTGTGAATGAGTTATCAGTTGATCAATCTCTGTTTCATGTTTAATGGTGCAAACAGCATTAACAGCAATAACATCACATACTTAATTGGCAAAGAATCTTTCTCAAGCATTCCTTTCACATCAGTTGGTTTATTACAGATTTTTAGTCACCGTGTATTTCTAAAGGACACATCTACATTAGTTATCTCTCTTGATAAATCACACATGTCATTCTGCTTCTTACAGTGTAAATTCCCACTCGAGCGCCAACAATCCCAGGTTTCGCAACGTGAAGTAGCCTGAGAAATGACTCATTTCCAGGAGGTGGCTATAAAAGGAGCTGTCCCTCACTAGACTCAAACAGCAGAGTGAAGAGTCATCTGAGCAAAGGAAAAGAAAGGTAGAAGAGAGAGGGAAGAATAAGAAACAAGTAAAAGAAGAATACAGCAGATTAAAAACACCTTCTTTACTTCTTTGCTTCAGTCATTTTTATCTTTAGCAGTTTAGTTGTTACCGAATTTGCAACGGGCAAAATGAAGATCAGCAGAGTCATTGTCATTGCTGTGGTGGTGCTCCTGGCATCCTTGACTGTCAGTGAAGGTAAGACTATTTTGTTATTTGATTTCATTGCCCTCTTTTAGTCAGTGCATGTAGAGATACCAGCAAACACTGTTGCACTGTGTGACCATATGTGACTCCTGTCTCCTAACAGGGATGAGTCTGAGAAGCCTGGGAATGGAGCAGCACTGCCGCTGCATCCAGACAGAGAGCAAACCCATTGGCCGCCACATTGAGAAAGTGGAACTGATTCCTGCCAACTCTCACTGCGAGGAAACAGAGATCATGTAAGTCCTAATTTCAAAGCCTTCATCTCATCTAGGTAGCAATGCTTTTGGTACTTTGAGATTTTGCTGTTGTCACTGGTTGACTTTGGCATGAGGTTTTCATCAAAGTCTACTTGTTCTGATGGCATATCTGCGTCTTGTTTGTTGTTGCAGTGCCACTCTGAAAAAGACAGGCCAAGAGGTCTGCTTAGACCCTGAGGCTCCCTGGGTGAAGAGAGTGATTGAGAAGATCCTGTCCAAGTAAGTACCGGTGAATCATACAATATAAGGGCACACAGACACAATTATACTTTAACTGGATGGTGTGACAAAAAATTTCGGTCACTTCTGAAACAAAAAATAATGATTCCTTTTTGTTTCTTTTCTCTGCAGCAGAAGACGTTGAGCAGATGGCAAGTGATGTCTTTCACGAGTCTGAGCCATTTATGGACAAATGAAAAGTACCCAAAAGTATTAGTTTGAACAAATGACTAAGTCATCCCCCTAGATTCATATTAATAGTAGGGAACTACTTGATGTCCTGTTCAACTGTTGAAATGGACAACGGAATTTATAATCTCGTTATGTTTGCATCAAACATGGTATTTATTAAGTCTGTTCTTGATTTTTTCCACTTTGTCATGTTGTATCCAACAGCTCTTTGATGCCATTTAGGCTGTTCCTGTAGTGCACTTATCCATTTTGGATTGCTCTTCTTTTGTCTCTTTGTTCTGTTGTTTTTTTCATATTTATTTTTGTATTTATGTAATGTATCTATTGTATCTAACCTATTGAATTATTAAAAAATGGTCACTTGAAGTTGAAAATGGAATTGCTTTGTTTTGTCTTTCTTACATATTATTATTTATACTTTTATTCTGTATGTCCTTTGCAAGCATGAAATTGTCAATATCAATCAAGAATTTCAGACTCTATCAGTGTATGTGTTGTCTTTTTCTTTGCCATAATGGATTATAAATAACCAACAATATTCACAGTAAATCAAATGTGTTCCCTTAGGATTTACTTGATAATTTTACAATTGATGTAAAGTCTAACGCTGTAATCAGACAGATATTCTCACATGTACTATATTTACTACTGCCCAATAATGCAACAATAATATAATATTCTAGCAATAAAAGCTCTTTAACACACATGAAGAAGTGAAGTTTATCCTGGATCAACTGAATTTCATTTCCTTTTGGCACTTCCTTACTGGACTGTTCCATTATATTAGTCAACATTACAGAGCTAAACTATGTGATGCTGCCTGTTTAATGATTACACCATCTTGCCACAGGGACTTTCCCTGAGTTTACTCTCACGTGGATAAATAAAGTTTCACTTTAAATAATGTGAAGCTGGTTCACCTTCAAAATGTAAGTTCCCCTTCTGCCTTAAAAAAGTGGGTTAAGTGAATTTAGGTGTATTCTTATTAAAAGACCGTGAAAGCCACCAAAACAATCATGATATCATATCTCTGTTGTAAATCACAGGCTGCTGAGATATCAACTGAACTGAATGAAGTAACTGGAATCAGGAAGTGATCTGTGATTCCCACCTCTAAATTAAACTTGAGAAAACAAGTTCAATAAACTTACAATTTCAAGTTGAAACAACTCTTGTTCAGTCACACTGACAACTGTCACAAATATATGTTTTTATTTACAGTTCCTAGTTTGATGGATTATAACTTCATTTGATGTTAAGTACAGTTGCAACTGAATAAACCACATAGAAGCACAGTAGCTCACAACCCTTATTACAAAGAC
This sequence comes from Trachinotus anak, assembly GCF_046630095.1. Lineage (NCBI taxonomy): Eukaryota > Metazoa > Chordata > Actinopteri > Carangiformes > Carangidae > Trachinotus > Trachinotus anak. The sequence goes on along the minus strand of NW_027273870.1, from coordinate 15,969,064 downwards.
AATGGGCCAGTTTCACAGACAAGGCTTAGGCCCCCTTTTTTTCTCCTCCTAAAATCGAGGCAGACGGCCGCCCACCCTGAGCCCGGTTCTGTTGGAGGTTTCTTCCTGCCAAGCACTTGGCAACTCCCCGTTGCCAAGTGCTTGCTCTTTGTGGGAACTGTTGGGTTTTTCTCTGTAACAAAGTAAGGTCTTGACCTTACCCTGTAAAGTGCCTTGAGATAATGTATATTATGATTTGGCGCTATACAAATAAAATTGAATTGAATTGAATTGAAATTAGTCCCAGACTAAAATGCCTGTTTGAGCCGTCTTAATTTAAAGAGACTTGCACAGACTTATCTTAAAGTAGTCAGGGATTTCACCTGCTCTGTATTAAATGAAGATGACTACTAAAGGGAAACTTAGAGCAAGTCTAGGACTTAATTTAAGATTAAATTAAATGCTTTACAGAGGCAGGTTTAACTTCTGCTTAATACTGTTTGGACTATCTGGAATATCTAAATGAAGACGAGCATGCACTACAGAGGCGAGCAAGTTGAGGACTTGTGGACAGGCGTAATTCATTAAATTACTTTGACAACATAACTTTTTGAGACTGCTTACATGAGCACAAGGAAAGTGCATTGGAGATGATATCCCTGAAGAAATTCCACTTTGCAGCTGTTTCTTGATACATTTGATAAATTAGACACACAGATTTACATAACTCTTAAAAAATGTTGTGGTCATAAATGCTAGTTTTACCAGATTTCTTCCACAGTGATTTGTATAATGCAAGTGAAGCAACTGTAGAATAGTTCACAAAGTTTGGATAAGGACCGGTATGCACTCCTAATTTAGTTGTGCAGACAGGATAACATAGGGTACTACTACCTTGTGACAGTGGATAAGCTCAGACTAACTTCTTATTCATTCCATACATAAATGTTGGCCCACAACAGATGAACAGCAAATAGAGCTCATACCTGCACTATAGAGGAATGGTTGAGCATATGTAAGTGTATGGAAAAATCTGTTCCAGTATTTACACAGTACACTTTGTTTCAAGCCAAGAAAATGCTGCGTTGTGATTATTGCTACATCTGCGCTGCACCACTAACTGATGCAACATTGCTGTCCTGATCCTCCAGTGGAAGATTAAGATCAAGCAGATGTGCCAATGGCTGAGGCAAACATTTTTGCTTTGATAACATCTGTTCTGTGTTAAATGAGTAACTAAATCAAGGCTTATTAAATGTGTAGTTAGTGGTAATTAAAATACACACATTCATGAATTTCCAGATGATGAAACATTTATTTATTTATTTTACCTACCACATTGTTCACCGTGGTTGGTAATCTGTCTCATTACTGGGATCACAGCTCTCTCCTCCAAATTCATATCCAATTCAACATGAAGAATTCTCATTCTCATCTTATCTTCTCCCCTCAGATGTTTCATTTTCTCTGGCTAACTTTTCCAGCATGGTCTTTTTTTTTTTTTTGTTCTCTGCTAAAAGGTGGGGGCACCATCTTCAGCCATTGTGGAGGGTCCACACTCACTGTGCACCGGCTTTTCCAAACTGTTCAGATTCCTTTACTCTGGAAAAAGAGAAAGTACATATAAACTCATATGGTCCTTAGAATGAAAGAAGCTTCAAGATTGACACAGACAGTGGAATGTATTTACCAAAAGTATCTGACCGAGGAGCTGATGAGCACCAGTAAACCAACAGCATATGCTTGTATGTGGCTTTACCCAGGTGTTCTCATCTAGGCTTACTTACCATAGTTCAGGACTCCATAGTCCTTAGCACAAACTAAGCCAATGTTAAGCCACACTCATTAAAGCTATACTTAAAAGTATATAGGTATAAGGGGACACATTAAGACATACCCCAGGTTCAGTATAAGCCTCATCTGGGGAACTTGTTTGGGGAACATGTCACAGACAAACCAAGTTTCTGTCATGTCTGTTTACTTAAAAGTACAAAAAGAAGATCTCTGCGGAGTTTAAACTCTCGAACAGTGCATGCCGTGAGGTCTGCTTATATGGTGATTATATTTGTTTAGAAACTTGAATGAATTTACTGAACAATACAGCCTATTAATTCAATTCATGACTTCAAGTCAAAGCACTTCACGTCAGGTGAGTTCCTAAGACATGAATTATGTACCGACTTTTCTGTGATTCGCAAATATTCGCACACACGTGCTGCTGCTGGTGCTTCACAACAAACCAATCATTGTAAGAAAACTGATCATTAATCCAACTAATTACATCTTCTACAGCCTTGAAAAAACAATAACTATAGTTTGGTTCTGTGTGTGTGTTCTTGGTGAATTTCATTTTAAATAAACAATCAGGTCATTTTCTTTTCGGGATGGTGGCTCCTTTAAAGGTGGGATACATTAAAATACACATGTAGCCTATAACCCATATGGTACTATTGTTAATATTTACAATACCACTGTTATTATCATTATTGATATTATTATTATTATTATTATTATTGTTGTTGTTGTTGTTTTTGTTGTTGTTGTTGTTGTTGTTGTTGTTGTTGTTGTTGTTGTTGTTTTTGGCTTGCGTGAGGATGCAGGCAAAGGGGCGGGACTGAGCCCACAGCCGGGGGTAGGTGCGGTAGTGCGGCGTCTGAGGCGCGCAGGGAGACAACACTCAGCGCTGGACGGACACGCACCAGAAGCCGACATGCACACAAAATGCTGCGTCCACGAGCTGTGACAAACTGCTGCATGTGAAGAAAATAAGGAACGAGCAAACAACACCGCCGGAAGCCCCCCTCGCCCAGACTGAAGCTTTCGCGCAGGCAGTGTTTTGCCGCAGAAGTCATCCCACCAGAGCGCTCGCCGATGCGCTTGAGCTGTGCATGAATCCCTCCGTTTGGCTCGCAGGTCCACGACAAAACCGGGCGGTGCTGACGACTGTGTGTGGTGGATACTGTTTGTGAGTGGTGCACCTTATCCGCTTCTCCACACACCCCCCCCTTGGCAACTCCTTCAGGATGGCGTTAACGATTTGCACGAGATTTACCGACGAATATCAGCTGTTCGAGGAGCTGGGGAAGTAAGGAAGCATGTTTTTTTTTTTTTTTTTTTTTTTTTTTTTTTAATCATCCGGCATCATCCCTGTATGAAATGTCAGCCTGTTATGTAATAGGCCGCCTTGGCTTAAGGACGCAGATTCCGGGCTCTTGTGTGTCTGTGCGTTTTTTTCTGCGAGTGTGCGCGCAGCTGATAGTGAAACATATGATGCGGGGTGGCTAAATACGCTATCATGTAGGCTATCATGCAGGCCTGTGAGGTGGCATCCTATTTGTTTTAATCCCACATTTGCAGCCCCGATTTACGTTTTGTGATTACGAAAGAAGATGTTGAGTCGATCGTGTCGTCATTCGCCTCCATCCTGTGCAGCCGCTCAGACATTTGGGGCGCTACAGGAGGGCGAAGAGGTCCCGGGTTGTAAATTGAACCGGGGTGAAATGCATCGGGGTGTGTGAAATGGTGAGATTTGGTAACCCACCTCCTCCCTCTATAACCCCCATCCACCCGCCCCCAGCGTGACAGAAATACACACTCTGTAATGCGACAGCATGTAGTCGGCGATGACACATTCCCCAGCGATGACACATTCCCCAGCCAAGCACCGAGCTGCGGTCAATTATCAGACACAGGCAGGGAATTCCTCACCTCTGAGAGGGAGAATGGGAGAGAAAGATCCGCACGCACCTGCGTGTGTGTGCGAGCTCATGGATGTGTATTGCACCCGTTTTAAAGAGCGTGAGTCTAGGTTCACATGCATGTCTGTATGTGGTCTATTTATGTGGTCATGCAATGCCTTGACCTACAGTTTGCCCAGCACCCTGTGGCCAGTGTACACAGTCCCAGATGTCTGCAGCCTAGGTTGACATTCAGCCAAAGCAGAGAGAGAGACACAGTGGATATAAGTGTATTCCCAGTTATCTACTGTCTGCCACTCACTGGAGGAATTGATCTCCCCCCCCCCATGGAAGCCTGTGTTCCGAGTGAGGAAGAGGAAATCTCCTCTGCAGCCTCAGCCCCCTGTCTTTATGATGCTATCCCGTGTTCATCTTACACCATCTGTCATTAATAATGCAGCCATATTGCTTTTATAGTACCTTTTAACTCACCTGATCCCCTTACTGTGTGCAGCACCATTTTCCCTCATACTCACATACAGTAGACCAGCTGTAGGCTACTGATAGGATGGAAATGCCACATTGTTTTTGACCAAATACCTGGATATTGTTGATGTTTCAATCACTATGAAATTATTGTCCCAAAGACCTGCTGTAAAATGTTGGAAAAGTCAATAAGGGGGTGTCATAAAAGATAGATACATAAAGATAAATTCAGATTCAGCTCTTAAGTGATCATGGCATACTTTACATTTTCAGTGATTTTCAGTTAAATTAAAGGGGAAAAAAAGTCATTTAGATTTCTTAAACATATCACCATTTGCAAAATGGAAATATCAAATGGCTATTTAAAAAAAAATGTCCTCAAGATGGTGATATTTAGTCTCACATCAGTTGATGACCTTTGTTCACCAATGAACTCCTTTGTTGCATCCCTGTGCAAAAGATGTTTTTATCTTTGTGAAGCATTTTTATGTAATTACAGAATAAGATGTTCCAAGCTAGTCATGTACAGTGTAAGCCATCTAATTTTGGAACCATGTTTGACTTTGCTTGAAAAAACACATCCTTCCTCAACGCAGATGGTCTGGCTGATAACACCGCACCTTGCTGTGGTTAGCATGCCTTTACTTTGAAACACAAAAGCACAGGTACTTTAACTGCGCTGTTATTTTGTGTTCTGTCACACAGGACTGTACGGCCTCATTTAACAGATGCAGTTAACAAATACATTTCACAGTTCCATGCTGCACACTATGCAGGATAGTCAAGTGAAGTTCTTATGTAACATGTTATGCTATGATCATTTCCTTTAGCAAATCCCTTATAAATTAGAGGTAAGCTTCAGTGGCAAGCTGCTCAGTCCAGAGGATGTTAGATAACATGGTCATGATACACATTGCTATATACATAGCAGTAGCTAGTGATTACATTGGCACAAAGCTTCAGTTATTTCTCATATTGTAACTAAATGATATAACACTGTGCGGTATAACATCATGCTACAGTTGTCACATTTTAGAAGTGAAGTAAGTGAAAGAACAGGGTTCATTTAAGGTAATGAGCATTCTCAGCTTTGTCTGTCTCTTGTCTCTATCCATGTGCTTTCTAACTGTTTGTGATATCTTTGTCTGGAGCTTGACAGGATTTTGCTGCGGAGGTGAACAGATTCTGTCTGAAAGAAGAGGCATGCACACAGACAGAGATGGAGGTTGAATAGTAAAGCGGCCTGCACGGCTGCAGAGCTGAGTGGATTTGAGCTGAGGCGGACCGCTCCATGGTTGCATTTAGAGATGAGAGATGCAGCACTCTGCTCTTCTCCTCCCTCAAATATAGCTGACCTAGTTTTTTGATCTTCATACATGTGCCTGAAACACTGAAACACAGCTGAAACAATAGTGGGCTGGTAGGCATGTTTGTTTGGTGTTAGTGGTCTCCTGTAGTGATGAGGACAATGTGTACTGTAGGTGTGGTGTGTGAGTGGGTTTGTGTGCTGCATTGGTACTGCATCTACACTGTTGTGTATATTTATGTGAAAATAAACTGTAACTGTAAAAGATCAAATCTGAGCTCAACCACATTTGTAATTAGTCATCTATGCCATCTGAGGACTATTTCACAAAGCAAGAATATTTGTTAACCCTGGTTTACTTCAGTAAATCAGAAAACCCTTTTTTATGAAACAGCTTTAAATAAGTTACCATGGAAACATCTCCCTCCAGACTAGTAGTCATAAACTGCAAAATGATAATTTGACACAGGCCCCCATTAGTGGCAAATTTAAAAGGAGAAGCCAGACCTTTTTTGATCTGTAGTATCTGGTTCAGGCTTTTTAGAAGAAGACACACTTTTCTGAGCCTGGTATACCTTTTTGAATACACTAATACGCATCTCCCTGTCTGTGTGTTCATTTCAGGGGCGCATTCTCTGTGGTCAGGAGGTGCGTGAAGATTTCCTCTGGACAGGAGTATGCTGCCAAAATCATCAACACCAAGAAGCTTTCTGCCAGAGGTAGGAAACACAGACACACATGTAAACATGCACAGAAATACACAACACACACATATAGAGGCACACACCACACATGAGCAGAGGGAAAAAAAAAAAAAAAAAAAAAAAAAAACTTGCCCCGAGTGTCACAGAGTTATGTGTGGATGAGCTGTGAACATGACTGCCCCTGAAACAGGCTTTGGGGCTTTGAGAACAAGTTTATGTGTGTGTGTGTGTGTGTGTGTGTGTGTGTGAGTGAGTGAAAGTCAGTGAGTGAGACAGGGACACAGGGGCGGAGACTCATCTGGATTTTGGTTGGTTAGGTTTTTACTGTGTTTGCAGAAGAAAAGAAGAAAAATATGTCAGCTGATCGCCTTGCTTGCATTTTTTGTTCCATGTAGTACGTGCCCCTTTTTGTGTTATTCATATCTGTCCTTTGGTTTCTTTGTAATAGTTTGTCACATGCAACCTCGTGTGTGTGTGTGTGTGCATGTGTTGCGTATTGATTCAGGGCTCTGGCTGGTCTTGTCGTCCCAGGGGCAGATCTCTTGCGAAGCCGACCCAGTTCTTTCACATCCGTCACTGTAATTGTAGCCACTGGCCTGGTTGCTTCAGGCTGGGGACCCACACACATATTCACACACACACATACACACACTAGCTTATACACACACACCCACATACGTGCACGTGCAAGCACACGAATGACCCAGGAACCGCCAAAAGCATATTCGTGATTACTAGCCAATGGTGTGTTGTGCCTTTTTCTGTTCCTCCTCGTCTTCAGCCAACAGCGTGCTTTGTCAGTGTTTGCTTGCCTGTGATAACCAATGACTGCTGTCGCACCACACAAAGAGTCAGGCATGTGTAGATGTGTTGAAACTGAAATTAAATTGTTTACAATGTTTTGGAAGTTACCTTGAATGTTTTGCACATGTTGCGTCACTGCCTACAGTTTGATTTGATGATGCGAATTTATGGTTTGTTATAGTGCTGTACTATGTGTGTATTAACAAGCAACCCCCTCCCCCCCTTTGCAGTATTTTACCTTTCATTCCTTTCCAGCAGCTCCCAGTGTCCCTCCTCCTCAGCATCCTCCCTCTCCATCTTCTCTGCTCTTGTGCATTTACTCTCCTTCCCTATTTTGCATTTCCTTTTTCTCCCTCTTTCATATCTGTTCTCTCTTTTCTCTCTTTCTCTCTTCTCTCTTTTTTTGTGATTTACAAGATGCTGTTAATATTTCTCACCATGTCCTTCTACCCACTAATACCTCACCATCTATCCCAGCCCTCCCTCCTCCATTGCTGTTCCTTATCTCTTCCTTTCTTTCCTCCCCTCATGCTGTGTGTCTTCTCTGCCTGCTTTCCTCTCTCTTCCGTCACCAATCCTTTGCTCTTTCCCTTTTCTGTCTCTCTTCTGCCCATGCTGACCTTCCCGCTTGCTGAGTGCAGTGTCGGTAATAGACACCTCGGCAGACGGATCAGTGTCTCACCACTTGCATGCTGGGATAGATTTTCCAAAAATACTGCAAAGGGTTATCTCACCGCATATGCATGTGGGTCTGTGGGTTCAAATACACACATACACACACACACACACACACACACATATACGCACACACACACTCTCTCTCTCTGTCTCTCTCTTTCCTGTGTGTGTTTGTGTGTATTGAGGTTTACATACCGTGCATGCTGGCGTGTCAGATATGGTCTTACCCTCTTTCAGCGATAAGCTCTAGAATTGCAACTCTGATTCCCTTCTCTCTGGCAGGATCATGACCTTCCCCCAACCCCACTCTACCACTGTGTGTGTGTGTGTTTGCCTATGCAAGTGCATGTGTGTGTGTGAGTATATATAATCGAAAGAGGTTTAGGGTTGGATTGGTGGCTGGGATGCGGGCAGATCATGGCACTGTGTGTGTTTGGTGTTTCTGGTCATGCCTATTCACACGTGTGCAATTCGCCTATAGGACCAGTCAAAGTCCTGCAATCTGCAATCCTGATTATGCAGCATTTCATTAAGAGTAGCAGATGTATCAGTGAATGAAAGGAAGCAGTAGAGAGAGAGAGAGAGGAAAAAAGGATGGGAAGCAGAGGGAGAGAGACAGATAATCAGAGAAAGAGAGACTGGAAAGTCAACACTTAAGTGCGTGTGCGTGTGTGTGTGTGCGTGCATGCATCCCTCACAGCACTTGAATATTTGTCCTCTCCCTTCATGCATGCTTCAGTGTCCTGTCACTATAACTCTGTCTTCTATCTTTTGTCACTTTGTATTTGCTTGTGATGTGCTGTGTGCATGTGCTTGTGTGTCTGTTATCCCTCATCTGTTTGTGTGCGTGTGTTTGTGCATGTGAGTGTCCTTGTTTGTGTATCTGTGCACTTGCCTTGTTGCTGGCTATGTGACCCTTTCAAGCTTGTCTTAACAGTTGGATACATTTGCAGGGTTGAATCCATTACAATCAAGATGTTTTGAATTAAAAAAAAGGCATAAAAAAGGGCAGCTGTGTAAATATTGCATTGCACTGTGGGAGTGACACAAGGTGAATAAATATAGCTGCATTCACTAGGAGGGAAAAATCAAAACAAAGATTTTCTTAGCTGGATTCTTATCTCTAATTCACTGGAAGTGAACCATGTTGATAACGTCATCAGTTCTGCAGAGACTGCATCATCATCATCATCATCATTATTGTTCCTGGCTTGATGTCATTCCAGTCCACTGAATCGAAACTGACCCTCCTTCGGAGTGGACAGTGTCTGCAGTAATTGGGGTGTGCCATTGTTCTTTTTGTAATGTGGAGGTGTCATGGTAACGGACATGATAGCTGTTGCCAAGGTCTAAGCAAGTCTGCCTCAGCGTTACACATACATATACAGATATATACTAATATATGTTTGTACAGTATGTGTGCCTGCTGTCTCTTTGCATATCATTCCCCTTCTCTTGCTTTCTCTCGTTAGGCGAGATAAAGATTTGTCTTTCCTCCTCCTTTCCCCTCCCTCTTTTGTCATTTTCATTCCTGGGTTTCTCCCAGTCACTGTGACACTGTTTTGCCTCACTTTGAAGTGAAAGGAAGGAGGGAGAGGAGAGAGAGGGAGAGATGTGATTGTGGGAGAGAGACAGCGAAATGGGAGGGTAGGGAAGGAAGGAGGGATCAGTGAGAAGAAGGGGGATCACATGACTCACTGGGTACTTGAGGGCTAAAAATAAATGTTGGCCATTCTTACACTCTGGGTCTCTCTATCGCTCTCCCTATCTCACACACAGGCACACACAGTATTGAAAATATATCTCTTTAAGGAGTCAGGTTTTTGGTTTCAGTCGATGCTCACCAATCAGGTGCACCAAGGAGGTAAAACACATGAGGCTGAACCTGTAACTGTAGAATGAGTGTGTGTGTGTGTGTGTGTGCTTCTACAGGCCTAGTATTTGTGTGTGTGTAATGTAGATTTTTCAGTGTAAAGAACTTGTGGCATGAAACTTGTATCTGATTCCAATTTTTCTAACTAATAATCTTAAAAAAGTTTTGATTTTATTTAGGCCTATTTTTATTTTTATTTTTTGCATTATCAATTAAACTCCAAGCACTTTATAGTGATATACAAAGTCTTTGACAGCTACCCCAAGCTGAATGACAGTTTCTGTAAAAGAATCAGATTAAATGATTTGGTTGCTTGAAATCAGTCCTCCCTTCTCCTTTTCAAATCAATCAGTCAGGGAAATGTCAGTGTCAAAGTAAACTTCCTGTGGCTTCTCTGTAGAAAAACTGCTCAAAACAGCTCACATTTAGTAAGATATTGCATCACATATGAGATTGACAAACACTTCTTAAATCAAGGTCCTCTTTCTAGATTTCCTTACAAAGCTTTCAGCAACATCTCATATCAGCAGATCCATCCTCTCCAGCAGACAGAGTTTGTTCAATGATGACAGCTGAACCATCTCCATGACAACTGAGCAAATGACTGATATCGCTGATAAAGCCCATTAGATGATGCAGCTGAACGCTTTTTTTAAAATGTCAAACTGCTATTTTTAAGGTCAAGAATGAACCATGTGGCTTAACGACACCTGACTGATACCTGAACACTTTCACTCTGCAGCAATCCAAGATGACGTTAGCGTCACAGACTGACAAAACAAGCGACTTCACAGCCCTTAAACAATGACGTGATGTGCTTAAAAGCTCGACTGAGAGATTTTTGTCATTTGCACTTGACCGTCACCGAGCTACCCGTGAAATCCCTGCCTGGAAACGATGGGATATAATCTGCTGGATTGTTTACTGTACCTAGAAAAAGACCACTCATTATGGATGCCATACAGAATGGTGTTCTGGTGTTTCTTGGCCAATAAATAGATAGTAATAAATTGTATAGTGAGACATGTAGAGAACACTAATCAGACAAAAGGCTCAAGTTTCATTTTGTAGTTTTTAACACTAATCCTCTTCAGTGAAAGGTTCAGCAGACAAAACCAGCAGTCACCAGATAAAACTTTCAGCTCTTAGAACTTTGGTAATAATGTAAGCTGTAATCAAAACTGCAGCTCTTGCATTTTTAAAATGTCAAGGTTTGATATAAAAACGATTGATTTTTCAGCCCGGAAAGAACCTTCAGTACAACTAACAAGGGTAATGGACTCTGCAGAAAGCAAGGGCATTCTTAATTACAGAGTAGTGCATCTGCCTCTGTCTTCTCCCACCTCTTTCTCTCTCACTTTTTTCACTCTGCCTTTTGTATGTCCTTTTCAACGTGTTATTTTTAAATCTTCATGATTTACCCTTTTCGTCCATATCAATCTTCTCCTGCTCTGTCCTCCCTCCTCTGCTTTCCTCCTCACATCTTCTCTGCCGTCCTTGCAGTAAAACCAGTCTGTGAGTTTCATAATGAAAATCCTAAGTCTGGTCTCCCTGCTCGAGTGTTTGCAATTCATGGCATTGCAGTCTTTATCAGACCTGCTCAACTGTGAAACAAGAAACATCTATGAAACAGAGCGATAGGATACATTTATAGGCCACAGATAGCACTGCTATCAAAACTGACGAATGAGAAAAAGATCAGATTTCTGTTTGTTAAAAGATACATAGACAAATGTGTTTTTGTGTGCTTTGTATTCGTTTCCCAGCAGAACCACATAAAGAGTATGAGCACTCATTAAAGTGATTATCAAAGTGAAATCAACTTTAAATACAATAATGATGTGTCTTACATTTCTGTTTCACTAAACATTTGAACAGATGGAGATGGATGCATCTAGGCACGGCTGCCATAAGGCTGCAAAAACATTTTCTATTTCTAAAGCATCACCTGGAGATATCAGATTTGATTGTCAGTACTACTTCACAACTTCTTCTTTTCAGACGTCCAATTTTGCGCTGGTGCTCCAAAATCTTGCGGACCAAAATCAGAAGCAGAAGAGTTAGAGATACCAATTTTCCTGACTAAAGTAGGCAGGGAATGTAGAGTAGGAGCAACATCGTACTCTCATTACATTATTTCTTTCCCCACCTTTATGTAAAAGACAAAGCTGGATGGAAAACTCGGGCACATCTCTAGGGGTTTGTTGGAAGGCATTGTGGGTAAATGCAGGAACAAGTAGATGTGAACAAGGTGGTGTTTTCCTGTAAGTACTAAGAGCAACAATGTTATGCTGTTTGCACACTTAATGTACATATAGTTGCATATATTAAGCGATGTAGGCTATTTGACTTCTGTACAGAGAAAGCTTTGCAGGTTGCTATGCCAGCTCTTGTTAGTGATCTGCCTTTTTTTCTATTTATTAAGTTAGGGAACATTTATTACTGCTGTTTAAATAGCAAACAGGATATTCTCAAGAAGAACTGGTTATACTCTCAGTGCTCTGCAGCTGCACCACATACACTAAATTTTACCTCAGTAATGTAGCCATAATCATAGTAATGAACCCCTTGCACAGGTGGGCTTCATCTCTGCATTTAAATGTGTTGCTTTTTGTTCATATATAGAATATATGATTAGAAATGTGTCTGTTTCATTCTCTTGGCTCTCAGATTATAGCACTTTAACATATTAGTCTAATGTGTGTGTCTGTATTACACTGGATAAGATAAAGGCTGGCATTAGTGTATGTTATGAGACTCCCAGCAATACTCCAGGGGCAGTTTTATCTCTGACACCAGCCACCTTTTGTTTCTCCTTAGAGGAGAAAGCAAGGGAGTTATCAGTCTCATAATTCTTCCTCTGTTGGGAACCAGCGGAGGGTGACGGTGTTTCTGTGTCCTGAATGGTTTCATTAGACCCCTGGGTTCTGCGGGGGGTAGAATGGAAACGTATGGAGGAGGACTACTTAGCCGCTGGCCGCAGAGGATGTTACATTCAACCCACTACATCTTTTTAATTAAAACTCTTAATTAAATTGAGGCAGAGCAATTGCAGCACCCTGTTGCAGTGTGTATGGTGGGTGAATTTGTGTGTGGATTAGGTTTAGGCTGTCAACTGAGGTTTGTTCTCATTGTCAATTAAATTATTGATTGTTTAAACAGTTTGATCGAATTGTGCCTATCACAAGTTCCCGCAGGATATTTTCAAACTGCTCATCTTGTTTGACCAACAGTGAAAACATCCTAAGGTATTAAATTTATAGTGATATAAAACAGAGTACATTTGAGAAGCTGCAATGAATAAAAAACTTTATTTTTACTTGATACATTTTCAATTCAATCCTCATCCAAAAATGAGACTGGGTTGACTGTCAATATATTTTCTGTGGAAAGGAGCAGATCAGCCAGTGTTTCATACTTGGCAAGTGACCTGCTGTCACATTTTGCCTTGGAGGAGGTGGGGCCATTGTATTCACCAGCAAAAAAAACAACAACAAAAAAAAAAAAACATCAACATACTTTTGAGCAGAAATAGTAGAACATGTCTAACCTTCCCATTAATTTTTCCTGCAGTAACAAATATTACCCTCTTCACATTAAACGTAGCTAAATGTTCCAGTCAGTGTAAAGTCGCTCTGCATCATACAGTTCACACTGCTATTACCGGCCAGTTACTTAGCCTGCCATTTAACGACAAAAGCAATGCTAAAGACAGTAAGTGCAGGTCTACATGTTGTGCAAGGAGAAACTAATACCAATTCCAGATACACAAACCAAACCTAGTGACGTATTTTTCCATATATTTGAACCATGGAGTAATGTCTGTCAACACACATTTAATGAAGAAAACTATTTTTTTTAATATTACATGTCAGTCGTCATATCAGAAATAGAAACTGCAAACAGTTCAAATCAGCATGGGACCAAAAACCCATTTTGTTCTTTTCCTAGTGTGTGTGGTTGTGTGTGTGAGTGAGTGAGTTTTATGTTTCAGTGAAATGAGTGTGACTGACAATATTATATGACACAGATTTATGAAAGAGGTTGGTCAAACTGAGTGAAGATACAAAGCAGATATATGATCTTTAAAGTTTACATGTCATCCTCTTTGTCTGACTCTTTGTTTGTTTGTTTGCTTGTGTGTTGTGTGTGTGTGTGTGTGTGTGTGTGTGTGTGTGTGTGTGTGCACGTATTTGACTACCTTTCTCTGTCAGGTGTTTGTTCTGTCTCTATTCCTGTCCCTGTCTCTTGCTTGTTTGTTTTAGCTTTCCATGTCTGCCTGTGTCTTCTCTGTCTGTCCCTAAATTTGGTAGTGTCAGACTTACAGGACGTCAAACTACAAAAAGGCAAAGAAACTACACACATACACACAGAGCACTACACTCTGCTGCAGTGCGGTTGCAGACGTGACACATCAGAAACTGAAAGAGAAACAAGCAGCAGGAGCAAGAGACAGACTGTCTGTTGGAGTCATATTTTGAAATTTGGTGATTTGTCTTGTGATTTGCAGTGTTAAGGCAATTTGTGAGCAACTTTTCAATACATCACTTGGAAGTGCAGGCAAACAGGTCTCTGGACCTGGAATGCTTTTCTTTTTAAAGTTAGAGGCCAATGTCTTCCTGACTTCAAAGTGCATTAAAAAAAGAGTCAGACCACAAAAATGGCAGATACAACAAGTTGTTGGATAATACTACACAGTTGCTAACAGCAAAGCCATCCTTGATTTAGGTTTTACTCATACAGATCAAAAGAAAGGTCATGAAAGAGATGCATTTGCATGTGTTGTCAATTGAAGAGTTAGCTATCTGCATAGCTGCGCTGGGGAAGCAGTGAGGGCAGAATACTGGTAGAATTACTAATATAGAATTACCATGACAAGAGGACTGTCACTAATTGTGGTACAAAGTGTGAAATCCTAATCTGGGCAGCACAGAGGCTACATACTTCGAATGCTGATGCCAAGAAATAGATTGTTTTTGACAAGATGGTTTATGACTTGACAAATGTCTCCAGGTTAGTGTCCTGCAGACAGCAAAGCAGCTGACAGAGATGCAGCACTCAGCACATTTAAGTAGGGTCACATGAGAGATGTGCATTCATCTTTTAAAATATTTAAATGTGCTGCATCTATAATAAAGTAATATGTCAGGACTGAGCACAGGACTGCACAAATAACTGAGCAGGTTAAAAACCAACTGCTAACTCATTTACTCTCATCAAAAAAATGAAAGAGACAATCTTTTGTTGAAAGAAAACAAGAAGCCACTTGATATATTTCAAATGTAGTGACCATACCTTTTTTATGAATAGTAATTCATACACTGCTTGACAGAGTGTATACATACAGACAGATATTCAGAAAAGCAGCTTAGATCAGGCAGAAAAAGTCCAGACAGTGCTGAATGATAACAGCTGACTGGGGAAGCTCCACATTTGTCTGCACAGTTACCCTGGTTTCACATTGTGTAGAAATGCTGGTGTAAGTTTTAACCAGGTAAGCAGAATGCCTCACACTAGGGCACACATACACACATACACGCAGATGCATTAAAGTATTGTAAAGCATATTTATCAGCCAGTCACAACCCATTGTTGTCAGTCTGAGACTTTTTCAGAGTCAGGGAGATTTCAAAGTTGACTGCAGCAGAAGTGTGTTCGCTGGAAGGTGTAAAATGTGATTTTCTCGTACATTAGAAAAAGGAATATGCCTTTTGTGGTCCAGTGCCGGTAGGGTGGCATGTCTTAAACGTTTTGCGAAATAACACATTACACAAATGGAAACCACATGAATGCAGGGAGAACATGCAAACGCCACATAGAAAGAAGCATCAGCATCATCAACATTTTTACTCATTAAAGCAAATGATTAAATGATTAGATGTTCTAGAGGAGTGGTGTTCAATTACACATCTTTTTTTTAATGTGTGCATGCTCCTAAAGGATTAGTTACTTATGCTTTCCTGTCTGTACTTCTGTAGAGTTTGATAGTTGTGTGTGAACTATCCATGTCGGCCATTTGCATGCAAGGCTGGTTCCACTGCAGAGGAGAGGAGAGGCCTGACGCTCTGATTGGTGCAGGAGTTGCTAGACAACAGATGTCCGGCCGGCTGAGAGGTGGACTACCTGTGGAGGAGTGAGAGAGAGGAGAGAGGCAGAGTGAAAGAAAAGTGGAGGTGGAAAATGATGGACAGAGGGAGTGAGGGAATCATATGATGGACTGTACAGTTAGTTACAGTGAAAATTACAACCAACCTAACATGACCTGCATTATGATCTGCTTTTTCAAAATGGTCTGTGACTGACAAATGCAATAAAAGAGAATAAACAACAGAGAAAGGGTAATAATAATGTTTATAATACATTAAGTAATATTTTAAGGTTTTAAGTTGGGACTGTAGCTACTCTTATGTTACTTGAGCTTTAAAGGCCCCATCCATCATTTCTTCACGCATGCACAAAATGGTTACAGTTTACCACATAAACTCTTCTTCATGGATTGCAATTTCACAATTTCAAATACATTCCCAGAAAGTGTTTTGAAAAGAACACTAAAAATAAATATATGAAAATCTTATTTTGGTTGTGGTAAAATGTATTTGTGTGGAGAAAGTTACAGTATGTTGGCTGCATGCTTCCATATAAAAATCTGGACCAGACCCACTTCAACAGAGTACTATATGCTTTCTAGTATATACATACAATAACAAAAGATTGTGACTTATTATTGGTAACTTTATAAAAGGTATGTATGAGTCATTTTGGAAACTGATGGAGGCCACTACAGAGGGTAATCTGACAGCATGCCTAAAGTGAAATGTAAAAATAAGTAGAGTCATTTAAACTCCCCACCAACCATCAAAACCAATGTAGCGCCAGTGTAGCATGCAACAGGATGCTGTTAGGCTAGTGACCTTGCTCAGAGGGTCCTGCTCATCATGAAATAATGGCTGAGCTGCCCCTGTTTCTGGCTCTGCCTGTCAGGGTGCCTGTCTGTCTCTCTGCTGTTGTGCGTGTCTCTAGAGCTGGCAGTATACTTCAAACAAGAAACTGGCATACTCTCCCAGGAAATGTGGTGGACTTGCGAACACAGAAAAGAGCTGCATTGTGGTGTCATGTGATTAGTTGTATTCTACCGGTGGCCTTGAGCTGCACTGTTTATTTGCCACCACTCCAACTTAACACTGTGTCATTACACGTCTGGGTCTGATACACTGCTGCACCTGAGTTATTAAGTTTCATTTACAGATGGAAAAAAGTATATGCAGAAAACCAAGATGTTAGGATTGACTTACATTTGAAAGAAATTAGGCTTAATAAGTTAGTTATTTTGTAGTTGTATTACTTTTTTTTTAATTGCATTTCATACTTGGATGGCAGGATGAGAAATAGTTTGAATTACTCTTGTTTTAAAAGATCATCACACCGACTGGAACACACTGCCTTCATCTCTTTTTCTGCACCAGGGCAGAAACTTCTTCCTCCTGTATTTTTAGCTTTAACTGTACTGCAGCCACAGCTCGTGCTGTATTTGTTTTGCATTTCACTATAGGGATTTCATTCTGGCTTCATCTCTTTCACTGCGACTGATAAACTCCACCCGCTGCTATGCTCGCACAGTCCTCAGTACTCATATTGTACTGGCATTTTTACAGAGCGCTTGAGAGCTCACCAAGTTACATTTCGTTTAAAGTATACTGGAGCCCTAAGTTTGCCTGCTTGTGTGTCTGTCGTTTCCCATAGATGCACAACACGAACAAACAAACAGATACCTGTATCTATAATTTGAACAAGCTGCTTGGTGTTCTTTATTGGTCTTGAGCTGCAGTGAGTCCACAGTTGCCATAGCATCAAGAAGAGCACAGGAAGGAGACAAGGATGAGAGTGAAAAATAGGCGTCCTATTTTATTTGAAAAAAAAAAAAAAGTAGAACCCGCTGCTCTTCTTTTTCTCTCTCACTTTCTCTCTCAGTGTCTCTCTCTTGCTCTCTGTGTCCCAAGGCGATGCTGAAATGGGTCGCACCAACATTGTGCTGTATCGCTCATTATAACGACTGCTGCTCCGACTCAGTTGTTCCGAATCAGAGTCGCTGGACTTTTGGTTTCTTTTGAAGGGGGAGATTTTAACATAAAAAGTCAGATAAGATCAGTCTGGTCTCACAGAGGAGAGATGTGAATGCTTTCTTGGATGCCATGTGACCAGTCTCTCTGTGGTCACCTTCTTGCAGGAGTACAGTGAACCCCTGTGTCTGTTTTCCTGTCTGTCTCACCAGGAACACAGTATTGTGTTTAGGTCATGAAATTTGGCTATTTAAAAAAGAAAAAAAGTTAGGTTTTTGTATTAAACATCTGGAGGAATTAGTCTTATGTATGCATAAATCAATGTATTGAACATAAAATTGAATATTTGACTTGTGATTTTGCATACATTTGCCATATGATGATGTATAATATCAATAAAGGATCAAATATTTTCTTTAATTGAGGATACTGGTGTTCAACTCATTTCAAGTGTTAATGTTAATAGCAATTATATTTTATTTGGGTTAAAATTTTTGAATACGTGAAATGTAACTTCATTTGCATTGTTGTGAGTTTACTTTGTCCTTAGGGTAGCAAAGGGAACCAGTAAGCTCATTGCTGGAGCTCATACCGAGCCCGACACCGGAGGTCAATATGAACCCACCGTGGCTGCTTACTGTGTTTGCTTTTCACTGTTGCTTGTCTGTTTGTGGCACATAACCAAGCGCATATCAGGTCACATTATTTTTGTCAAGCATTTCACTTCTGATAAGGAAAAGACCAGGGCTGACATGAAGCCAACACACAGACAGTTGTATGAATGTCAGGTACACACACTGACGCTGACAACGACGCCCAAACTCTACACTGTGTCCTCTGAGTCAAAACTAACTTGCATCCAACTTCATGCTAGATGATTCAGAAAGCCAGTCATAGCAGAGAATAATGAAGAGTATTAAAAATAACCTGTCTCTGTTTCTCTCTCTGTGTTTGTGTCTCCTCTGTTTTTTTTTTTTTTCTTTTTCAGATCATCAAAAGTTGGAAAGGGAGGCGAGGATTTGCCGTCTACTGAAGCACCCCAACATCGGTGAGCTGCAAGTCCTCGATCTCAAAATATGCACACACAAGAACACGGATACAAACGAAAACACACATATTTTGTTCAGGTCTCTGGTGAATCCTGCTATGGCGATTCATCTTCTAGATACAGTTATGAGAGAGCAAGAGAGAGAAACCAAGTGTCTGTGCGTGTGTGTGTGTGTGTCTATACAGGTATCTAATGATGATGTATCTGTGTGCTCTCCCAGCTGCGTCATCAGAAAGACACAGGAGCCCTACACCCTCACTCTAAACCACTGACCCTTTACACTCTTTCCTCCTCATTATGCCTCTGGCAGAACCTGTCTCTCCTCTTTTCTTCTGTTCACACTCATCCACTCATGTTCTTCCTTTCCTTTGCTGTCGTTAATTCTTGTTTCTCAAATCAGTCCTACTGCAATTAAAATCATTTTTCAAAACTTTGGAATTAAAAAAACTACAATATGTTAAAAGACTGTATATGATGTATTGGAAGTATAACCAAGCAATAATATAGGGCAAATCTACTCTAGTATCAGAAGTCAAATACTCATTAGGCTTTGAGGGCATTATTGATGTCCCAATGTCAATAAAAAAAACTCCTTAATACCTCAGATTAACACAGTAGCAATTTCAGCACAGCTGCAAGGATCAAGGACCAAAGTGGAAGAAAGTCAGAAAGTTTATTTTCTCATATGCAATATTTAAACATGAATGGATTTAAAGAATGTATAGATCTTTATAACAGCATGAATCATCATAGTAAATTTTTTATTTGGCTTTTTCACGTCTCTTTTGCTCTTCTCTCCTGTGTTTGTGTATGTGCGTGTGTGTGTGTGTGTGTGTGTGTGTGTTTTGTTTTTGTTAATCTCCTCGACAGTACGACTCCATGACAGCATATCAGAAGAAGGTTTCCACTATCTGGTGTTTGATCTGTGAGTAAGAGACTCTCACTCACACATTTTCAGTCAACTCTAAGCACCTTACCGATCTCACGTTTTGTTATACTTTCCCTTACAACTTGTAGCATGTTTAGTTGTCATGAAGCTCAGCCTTTTTCCTTACTAACGTCTGTCCAGTTTGAATCTGGTGATTTACACCATGACAACTGAGCAGTGAATGGGATATACCGTAACTAACATTTTGTCATTTAGGTTTGCTCAGCTAGCTACACAATTACACCTGGCAGTTACAGGGTGAAAATATTTAGTAACAACTAATCTCTTGAGTAAGGGCTAGTTTATGTGATGCTAAACATTTTAATGAAATGATGGATAAATGTGTAAATTCTACCTAGACTAAGTTGAACTGGTGCAACAGGCTCCTGACCTATATTCCCCCTTCCTGCATTTGTGTACACATGTGTGCATGAATGTACACATCACATATACACAAAACTCTAGCATCACACATACATAAAACTTTAGCAAATAAAAATGTAACCACATTGACACCCTCTTGAACATTCTCATGCCACCATTCATGCACGAAAACATAACATGAAGTACATAGCTTCACCTAAATTTTCACTGATATAATAATTACATGTTGTGTATGGATGTCTACACACACTAATATTGTCCCCACAGGGTGACAGGAGGGGAGCTGTTTGAGGACATCGTAGCCAGGGAGTACTACAGTGAAGCTGACGCCAGGTAGCGCACACCCACATACACTGCTGAGCACAGCAGCTGTTATGCATCTCTGTCTGTTACTGGAGAGAAAAAACTCTGTGCACCTATATACATGTGTGTGTGTTATGTATGGTTGTCTCAGAGGTGTGATGCAGCTGCCTTGTCTCTGAGGCATCTCATAGAGTTATTTATAAAGGTGATTAACGACACGTAGCCCGCGGCATTAATCATACTAGGCCTATGCTACATTACCAGAAAGGGAGTGTGTGTGTGTTTGTGTGTGTGTGTGTGTGCGTGTGTGTGTGTGTTTTCTTGTCATAGACATTCTATAGCTTTGGTTGGTCCATACAGTGTAATACAATATATGTCACTCCTGTGAAAAATGACTTGCTGTCATGTGACTCAATGTCATCCATCGAGAACACAGCATCACTCATAAGAAGTCTAATGAGAGGAACATATGATACATTGTTATGAGATTGTTTCCGCTTCTGTTCCTCTCAATTAATTTACCTTCCTGTCTCTTTTTCTCTACCTTTCTCTCTTGTCTTTCCGCCTCTCCCTCCATTTGTTCCATCACAATTTTGCACCCGTTCATTACTCGCCTGCCCTCAGCCACTGCATACAGCAGATCCTGGAAAGTGTCCATCACTGCCATGTTAATGGGATCGTCCACAGGGATCTGAAGGTTTGTATGGGTGTAGCTCTCTTTAGTTGTGACTCTGTGTAACAGATGGCAGTAGTTCCCTCGTAGTCCTTACCTTGGCATCTTTACATTTTGGTTCTTTTGTAGTTTTTTTGTAGCTGAGGTTTTTCTTTGTTTTCTCTAGTGAGAAAAAACATTATACCATTACAGAGATATATTTGTTGTTACATTCTCCCATTATCCTTTTGGAGGATTTAAAAGCTTTGGGCAGTTAATAAAGGTGATTTGACCTTGACCTTAGCTTTGAGATTTGCTGCAATTCTGGTTTGTTGGATTAGAGTTCAAACTAAATTACGCTAGCCCAAGGCCTTGTCCTGCATTCTGCCCTTCTATGTTGTTCCTTGTTAAGCAAGTCAGTATTCTTGGTTCAGTATTCATCCTGCCAATGTCAAGAATAAAGATCCTCTTTTAATATTACTGCTATGTTTCAAACAGCGTGCTAGCATCTATGTGTGAATGTGAGGGTGTCATACTCTGACTGTAACACTACGGGGACAGGAATAGGAGCAACCATAAGCCAGGAATGAGCACCATTTGCATAATTATATAAAAATTATGTTGAGATGTGAAAGATTTTCCAAGGTCATGAATATTCTATTCTTAGTCTGTATTCTCATAACCTCCCGAGAGCGTTTTCATGTGGAGGAAAGAATACAAGAAAGCTCTCTTGGATATGTTCAGATGGATTGTGAACCCATATTTTTGCCAAGAAAATGAATAAATAGATAAATAAATTCAGAGCAACCATGATGGTTTATGAGATTTCCAATCTGTTGTCTTTATGAGGGGAGATGGTCTTTGCTGAAGTAATTTAAAGTTTTCAGATGCTTCATAATCAGGAGGATTTATTCATCATTATGTAAATAGTTATGTAGATGTGTCCAGTTGTCAGTTAATGTCTATGTCCTGTTGAGTCATATGTCTACCATAAACTGACTGCACACAGGCTGGCTGTGTTTTGAGCCTCTAAATGTTAGGAAATGTATTATTCATTAGAGCACACTGTCTAACTGGCCTTAGGTTAGCAAAGACCTTTCTGCACCTGTGTCCGTGTGAGTGTGTGTGTGTGTGTGTGTGTGTGTTTGCTGGGGGCTTGCATATAATTACGATTGTGCTAAACTGTGTTAGTGTGTGTTTGTGGTTACCCATATGTGGCTGAGTTACTTGTTTTTACACCAGCGTCTCCTGTTACACCACACCTTCCCCCTGTATCCTTCTCCCTGCAGTGTGCACTTTGTTCCCACTCATGGATTTTAACAGTGGATTGGTGTTGCTGCAGACAAGCGTATCTTGTCTGCAACCAATTCACTCTCTCAGAGTCCATGAGACTGAGGGAGCAAGTCCACAGCTCCAGCATGGAAAATGTCCGTGGTCATGTAGAGATTTGGTCCCGTGCACATTTCTGTTTCTCTGTCATATGTGTGGCAGAAAGGGAGTTGCCCCAGACACTGATTTAAGAGCAGTTTAGCATCATTGACCCCTAATGGTTTGGATTAGGATTTGGTTTGGCTAATCTGATTTTAGATCTGTGTCTGTGGGCGGCTTGTTCCCAGAGCGTGTGACCTCTCACCTCTAACCTGTTTGACTCCGCCCCCCCCAGCCTGAGAACCTTCTATTGGCCAGTAAGCTGAAGGGGGCGGCGGTCAAGTTGGCTGACTTTGGGCTGGCTATCGAGGTGCAGGGGGACCAGCAGGCATGGTTTGGTGAGTATTCATCCATCCATTTACAACCTGAATCAATCAATCAATCAAGCAATCAAGGAATCAAGGAATCAAGGAATCAAGCAGTCAAGCAGTCAAGCAATCAAACAAACACTCATGTAGTTAGCCTAGTCACTGAAATGCCCACTCCAGCCTACCATTCCACATCTCCTCCCTCCCTCCATGTCACTCCTCCAGGTTTTGCCGGCACCCCGGGCTACTTGTCTCCGGAAGTTCTGAGAAAAGACCCATATGGGAAACCAGTGGACATGTGGGCCTGTGGTAAATAACATTCATATACTCTCACTGCAACTGTTCGAATGAACTTGACACTGGCAAGGCTTTGTCTGACCTAGTCAGTTGTGTGAAGAAGCCTGATCTGCACCTACACTGCCGCTCCATATTGTTTCAAGTGCATTGTGCAGTATCAAACAGTGAATTGTATTTTCTTGGTAAATAATGAAGCACTGCACTATATCGTTATAACCTGCTTAACTTCAAATGTCACCATCTTCCAGGTGTAATTTTGTACATCCTGCTTGTGGGCTATCCTCCCTTCTGGGATGAGGATCAGCACCGCCTCTACCAACAAATTAAGGCTGGGGCCTATGATGTAAGTGTGCACTTGCATACACAGTAGGGCTATCAATAAAGACCAAAAAATCATCTAGTTTGACAGATGTCAATACCAGTATATCATCAGTCTTAAATCCACAGTTTTACTTTATCTTTTCTGCCTCTTTCCCTTAGAGGATATTTGTTTTATGAATTTTCTGTCCCTTCGTTCATGTTTTTTGTTATTGTTTCCTTTGACTTGCAATAAGTTTTGACATTTTATTTTTTTCAACAGTTCCCATCACCAGAGTGGGACACGGTTACTCCTGAGGCCAAAGATCTGATCAACAAGATGTTAACCATCAATCCCAGTAAACGCATCACTGCTGCAGAGGCCCTCAAACACCCCTGGATCTGCGTATGTGGCACACACACACCCACACCCACATGTGCATGCACACACATACACATACACACAAACAAACACACACACACACACACACACACACACAAACAAACACAGATGCACAGACCATACAGTCCTGCAACCTATTGTTTCCATTCCCCCCTAATCCTCAAATCCTATCATCTTCTTCCTGCAGCAACGGTCCACTGTAGCTTCCATGATGCACAGGCAGGAGACTGTGGAGTGCCTGAAGAAATTTAATGCCAGGAGGAAACTCAAGGTGAGGCTTTTGGCAATCCTTGTGTTTCTATTTATGTAGAACAATCCATCCAGCCATATCTCTCTCCCCCCTCTCTCTCTCTGTCTTCCTCACTCAAGACTTCTCAGGGTAACTCAGAAATGATGAGTTGTTCTCTTAAACCTTCAAGTTGCCCTTTTGCTGTGCTCTACTTTCTTGCTGTAACCTTATAATCAATCTTCCTATTTCTCTCTTCTTTCCTTCCATCATCGTTACCTCCTTCTTTCCTTCTCTTCTATCACTGCAGGGAGCCATACTGACCACTTTGCTGGTCACAAGAAACTTCTCAGGTATGTCTTTCTCAGCTTAGTGTTCAAGACCTGGTAACTGATAACTAAAAACATTTATCTTTAAAAAAAAGCAGGTGGTTGGAAATACTTCTGAGCCTTTGATTTTGGAGGTAGTCTGGTTAGGTATTCTAAGAAAATTACATCTTCTATTCACAAGGAAACAGGTCAGAGGCATTACAAAATAGTTAAAAATTTGTAGTCGATCTTTAACTTTGAAAAAAAGTGAATTGAGGCTTGTTAACCTATTTTGGAACGCCTTCGATCTGTTTCTCTACAGATCAAAGATGATCTTGGCACAAATACAGTGTGCCATTGGTAAGGAGAGTCATCTCTCTTTATCTCTCTAGCTGTTGCTCTACCACTCTCTCTCTCTCCCTATTTTGCACTCTCATACTTTTGGCATGTATTTCCTTTGACCTATCTCTAATTTCTTAGGCTCTTATCAGCCTGTTTTCTCTCTTCATTCTACAATAAAATGCATTAGTGCATTTGTGTCTCTTTTTATTCATCATCTTCTTCCTTTTTCAATTTTCTTTCCTTCTTTTGTTTGGATTGTGGTATCCATTTGAGGTAAGATTTTTGGAATGACAGGGAAATATGTGGGGTTGGGCCCAGCCAATAAGATGTATCTTTAGGCTTTCATACTCTCCTAACAGCAAATCACATATGCATGAAGATGAGGTGTTTAGTATTCAAAATGAGCAATATTGAATCTCATGCTTGCTAAATTGCCAATATGAGTTTAGAATGAAAGTTAGACAAGGATACAGCATGTATTCTGAAATGCAATGTAGTGTTTGGATTCTTTATACTGTGAGAAACAAAGTGCGAGAGGAGTGATGGGATTATATGTGTGGGCTCTAGTGGTTAAGTGCATGTGTATGCGTGCAAATGTCAATTTAAAAATGCTGTGTGAGCCTCCTGGAGTTAGGTAGATTACCCTTTTCATCACCTGCTAAATAGACACCCAGTCAACCACCCACCCTTCAGCCGCTCACATGTGAATTAGTATGTAGTAGGAGAACAACTTTGCATAAATGATGATGCCTATCATCTGTTGCATTGCATCATGGATCTTGCAGTTGGATTTTTGCACCTGAAATTAGAAGATAAGCACAGTTGACTGATATGCTTGCTGCATGTTAGTGTAGCCTCAGGCTCAGGACTCTGTTTGTCAGCTCTCATGCTGAAATGCTGTCTCTTTCTTTCCTTCTACAGCAGCCAAGAGTCTGCTCAACAAGAAGCCAGACGGTGTTAAGGTGAGCTGCTTTGCACAGTGAAGAGAATGCTTTGTTACTTGCATTAGTCTGTTGGAACGTTCAGTGTCAGAGGAGCCTTATGGATTATTATTATGCATTTTGCACTTAACTGCATCATCATTCAGGGACAGTCACTCCAAGCAGTGGGCAATGGTTATTTTCTTAGCTTGATCTCACAGTTGTTTTGTGGCACAGCTGATCACACTGATTATATGCGAGTGACTATATTTCTAGTACCATCATCCCCTCTTTTTTTAGTTTATCTTCCTTCCTGTTTTTCCTTAACAGACCATGTCTCATATTTTCCATTGCCACTTAATCTTTCCTGTAGAGCCCCTGTTGTGCTCTTTCCTAATTTCTCTGTGTGTTTGGGGTCCAAACTGAAATTAACACTTGAAGCAGAAGTGCATGTGTTCCCGTGTGTGTGTGTGTTAAGAGTTTTGTGTGACTGACTAATTGTGTGTGCCTGCTCTACACTTAAGTGAGTTTTAAATTGAGGTTGGATCCCTGCATACATTGTCTTAATCAATGTCACTGTGTTTGGGTCTTACTCAGGCCTACAGTATGTCATGCTGTGTGATCCATTCCAGGGAGTGTGAATGGGGTCACATGGATGAGGGAAAACGAGATTTAAAAAAAATAGCCCTCATTAGAGCCACAATTGAAGGGACATGTCCGGAAAGTGAAGTTTTGACTATGTAGAATAGTGAATATTATGAATATAAGAAAAAAAAATACTGAATGTACAAAATATCAGGAAAAATTTAAAACATAGCCAAGTGCATTGATTAAGTGAAAATGCCTATAATATATCTTCAGTAAATAGTTGTACCAATATAAATCAACATTCATATGAATGGATGAGGGACATTTTATTGGAAAGACCTCAGTTGGAGAGGGTCCTGTCAGCATACTTTACTATTTTATTGAGTAAATATTTTCTTACCTGTTCCTACCTTATCTGAGGGCTCAAAAATCAATTTAAATTGCTATCTCCTCATCTCCCCAATATGGTTACTAACAACCTCTTTTATACTGTCTTAAGTCTATCAGTTTAAAATGAAATCAAAATGTGTTAACTATTAAGAAATGTGGTTTTAGAAACATAACAAGTTTTCTTATTTTTTGGGATAGCCCAGTTTCACTAAGCCCTTGTGTTTCTGCTAATACCTAACCTGGTTCTGTCATAGTACCACTCTGCCTTAATGATCATCATGAAATACAGATTTCATAAAGATGTCTTGGTTGGTAACAGTGTCACACTAAATAAGATCTGAGACATAGTTTGGGATGATCTCTTTGGAATGGACTGTAGCCAGACCATGTGTGTGTGTGTGCACGTGAGTGTGTCTGAAAAGTGTGTATGTATGTCATGTCCCCTCTACACTGCCCCCTACAGGTCAACAACAAAGCCAACACAGTGACCAGTCCTAAAGACACTGGCCCTGCCCCTGCGCTGGTATACACACACAACCTCACCTACACTCGCACCTTCATCTGCAAAACTTCTACAACTCCCCATTTCACACCCCCAAATGTGGAGGAGGTACAGGTTCACCCTTTCACAGGGGGTCAGATCAGTTCCTGTTTGATCTCAACCTTGCTTGTTAGGATTTCAATTCTGAACCGGGTGCATACGACTATAAAAACATATCATGGGTGATAACACAGGGTGATGTCTAGCTCTACTTTAGGCTATCCCTGAATGAAATAGTGTGTAAAAGCTTTTGTGACTGCGCAGCATGTCTCAGTTCCACCATAGTTGATACAGCTAAGTATGAAAGATAACATATTCATAATTCAGAATGAAGTGTTCATTCATTCATCTGAATTAGCAAAGCATGCATGGGGGAATACCAGAGCTCGGCCATTTTGGATTTGCTGGATCTGTATAATGTTAATGTAGGGCTGGAACAATAAGACTTCACAGAGCCTACATGTTTGGATTAGGCTTCGAGTACTGTGGCAATAAATCTGTAGTTAGGGGCAACCTCTACCTCAACCCCCTCTCCCCTTCTCACCCCTACCACCCACTCTCAGTCCTTGTCCCTTTTTCCTCTGCAAGAGCCCCTACCCTCTCCTTCCTCTTCACACACCTACAGCATGCACGAACCCCTCCCATGTCATGAGAAGTACTGTTTTCTGTGCTGCATGTGAAAGTAAAATTCCTAACGAGAATGCAAAGATGTGCTGATATAGTTTGTCTGTGCATAGCTGGAGAGTGACGTTGTCAGCTCCTTGGACTCAGTGCGATGCTATGTTCCCAAGTGGTTTTGCTGTCACTCATTGGCTTGTGCATGGTGTCTTCTGACTGGCTGCTTACGTCAGATCACATGACTACTGCTCTGCATGATGTCAAAGGTTTCCTGTTTCCCCATTTGCTGTCTAGAGGATTACGCATGAACACAGGCACATGACATCTCTTTCTCTCTGGATCATCATGCACACACACACACACACACACAGATGCAGGCTGCTGATGTTATAATCTGGCATAATCTGGGTGAGTGATTAGAAGGACTGAGCTGGTCATCAGGATCGATTCTACAAAAGCCCAGACATCTGATTACCAAGGCAGGACATTGGTGAGGGCTGAGGAGAGAAAAGCACAAGAAAATACACAAAAAAGACATTTAGCAACAATGCCATACAGAAAGGGAGATATAAGTATGAAGACACAAAAACAGATGGGCACACGCAACTGATGAAGGATTTATTCTTAGATATTTTAGATTCGATAGATAGATAGCTAGATAGATAGATTAAAATCAGATCACAATAAGTGGTAGACCACCTTCTCAACCGTCAAATTCTGGAAATACACATATGCTTTACCAGCTTCTGTGCCATCATACCTTTTTCTGGCTTTCTTTAGTTATTTCTTCCTACAAGTTTTCTGTCACTTGTTCTCTTCAGGAACCACAGACAACTGTGATCCACAACCCTGTGGATGGAAACAAGGTATTACAATAAAAACCACCATGTTCATTGTTAGCTGCATTTATTAATATTATAGCTGTTTGTTCTTGTACTTCAGGCCTTTTTCTTTCCCAGTAGTCAATAACAACAGTATCTCCCAAACACCAAAAACAGCCCCTAACTTTTACTGTTATGTAAGCAAACATGAATAATGAATTATGGTCACTGGGGAATACTGGTGGCCTCTGGGGTTAAGACCCGAACCATACATTTTCAACATCCCTGATTTAAACTCAGCTGAGGTCTTAGATGCATGTCATTAACCCTCTCTATCTTCTTATTTGTTGTCTGCTGTCTTGCAATAAAGGATAAAGAAAGAAAAAAACAACTTAAATTCTTAATTGCAATATCTGATTTTGCAAGAGCATTTTATTAGAAACTTATTATTCCAACAATCATGGATGTTTAAAATATACATTGTATGTATTGATTATGATATGGCACAAATACAAAATACTAAATTGTGTATGTTGCCATTCTTAAGGAGTCCATTGAGAGTGCCAACACTACCATAGAGGATGAAGATGTAAAAGGTAGGGAAACTTGCGTGCCTGTGTGTTGTCTCATACTACTCTCATACTATACTACATATACTGTCACCTACACTGTGCAAAATTAACCATTTCCATTCAGACCAATCACTTCTTTGTATGTTTTTTTCAGTCCTCTGTATATTTCTTTTCACCCTGTTTTGTAACTGCAAAGCAAGTTCACTACTGCAACCCCCTCTGGCTGTCAACTCTTCTTGCAACAGCAGTCCGCCCTGTTCTTTTTTTGTCCTACCCTCCCTCGCATCCTCAGGTCTCTCTCATTTCATGTCTGAAGTTGATTCTGACATTGATCAAAACTTCTTGCTTTTTCTTTTTTATTTGTTTTCTGTATTAATAAATGTCTACTTTCTGTTTTCTTTTCCCCTTTTTTTTTTTTTTTTAAATTTTTTGTTGAAAATATACATGTTTTCACCATAATTTCAATCCTGCCTTTGCCCATACATATTTATGCCTTAAACAACCCTTATTTCTGTTACATCCCTGACCCAAAACATACACTTGGCAGCCCTTCGTCTGGGCAACCTAGTGAGCGGTATCTTGAGCTCAAAGAGCCGTTCCTCACAGATGTCTGACTCAAGACAGACTCCCACCTCCTCAGTTCAGAGTAAGTCCCTTCACAGTAAGGGAGATGCCCTGTTTTGTTCCCCTCCTATATTTAGTCATTCATCACTGGAGGAGACTGCTCTCAACATTCAAAGTGCCTGTGTTCCTACTTTTCAAATTATTTCCCTGATTTAGATTATTGAATGTTTGAGATTATTGCTCCTTGTGTTGCATTGACAAGCCTACTTCTTCCCCAGAGAATAGAAACCCCTGTTTTTGTCTGCTCCATCTTTCTCCTTCTTCTCTTTATGAATTGAAGAGGATGCTCTCCTGCTGTATATTCATGTCTTGTGGATACATATTCTCTTCTCACTCCTCCATTTCCCTTCTGTTCTGAGATACCCAAACATTGACTCACACAGTAAAAAAACTGACTTGCATACACACATGTAGACGCTCAGCATTGTAGTTTTTGTCTGTGAAGGGCTAAATGATATACAGTATTTTTTCTGGTTATTTAATGTCTTTTTGTTGCACAAATTAAGTAATTTTTTCAATATTCCCCAGCCTGCACCAATAACAATAAAGGTAACTGTCAACATTACTTAGTTAAAACTGCTTTTGTAGAAAATACTTGCATCTGAGCATTGGTTTGTCTTTATTCGTTTGGGGCTTTGCTGGGTGAAAGGAATCATGTCAGCCTGCATTTTCCTGCCTGATATCCCTATTAGTCATGGGAGGCCTTCTTGTTGTTGTGCTACAGACATGAAATGACTTTGTGAAATACCTTTTTGAGCGCCTTCCATTTCTAATAACTTTGAAATCCCGCTAATTTTGTTGACTAGAACCTGTTTGAAGCTGATTTGATGTCAGACTCCCTTTATCTGCACTCAGACCCCACATTTGCCTGAAATACAGTAACAGCTAGTAGTATTTACATCAGTTTGTGTAGCTGATGTTTTATGATCTTGTGTTATAGCTCGCAAGCAGGAAATTATCAAAGTGACTGAGCAGTTGATTGAGTCTATCAACAACGGAGACTTTGAGGCATATGCGTAAGTTTCCTTCGCTCTGAATTTATACAGTAACGTCTAACTGGAAACTGATTTGCTTACTTCCTTTGCTGAGTCTGTATTCTTTTCTTTGGTGTTACAGGAAAATTTGTGATCCTGGTCTGACTTCCTTTGAGCCTGAAGCTTTGGGTAACTTGGTGGAAGGACATGACTTCCATCGCTTTTACTTTGAGAATGGTGAGTTGAAAAAACATCCGTCATGACTTTGTCAGATAATAAATTCTAGCAGGGCCATCAGGACTGTCACATTTTACATAACAGATTAATATAATGGCTAATTAGAATGCCAACAGAATCACTGATTTGTCACGATGTAAATGTGTGCTCGTGCTAATGTTGTCCAGAGCAGTTGAGTTGTAGATGCTATGGGTCTGGGGTTGCTCCAAAAGGTGCACGTATCTTGCGCTGCTAACAAACTAAATGGTCTAAATAATGATATTTTCTTTGGAAGAATTAGAGGTTGTGGGATCATTTACTTCAGTTTGAAGTTTTCCAAATGTTCTGAAGATTTTAAACAGATTACTTATGTACTTGCTTGCTTACATTGGCATGATGTTCTGGCTTTTCTAATTCATGAGTTCTTTGCTCTGGACTACATGTGAGAAAGCTTTGTGTCTTAATTCAAATACATGAAAAAATCAAGTATATCTACAGTGCACTAATATCACTACATTTTTCAGTGAGGTTTTGTCCCACAATGTAAAGTGTAGGCAGATCATCAACAACATATAGTAACAGACAGTATAACAAATAGCTCACCCACTACAGCAAGGGTGTATGTTTGGTTTAATCTATCTATCTATCTATCTATCTATCTATCTATCTATCTATCTATCTATCTATCTATCTATCTATCTATACATATATACATATATACATATATATACATATAAACAAACATGTGTGTGTGTGTGTGTGTGTGTGTGTGTGTCTATTGATGGGAAGGGGGAAGCAAGTGTGGAGGGAATTACCTGTGACAACCCTAGTGGGCAAGGGAGGAAGAGCTAGACTTGGAAGCAGATGAAGTACAGAGATTTTTTATTGCTTCAGATTAATTTGTGAGGTAAAATCACAAGAAAAGGCCCCCAACACAGCAAAAGGGGATTGTAAATTGTGCATTTGTGGGTATGGGATAAATAGTTTGTTCTAAATCAGTAGTCAACCCTATCAGTTTACAGTTCATGTTTGCTTGTACATTACAAGGGCATGGCTGTGATTATGGACTAACCTTGGAGCATGTAATCACTAATGAATAATGACTGCTATAAATGGCAAAATGCCCTCAGTCTTGGTAAAAATAGTTCAAATAAACCTGATATGTCCCAGAAACCTCAATCACTTGGCAAGCTTGTGCGTGTCCACTATCCAGCATCAACATATGTAGACTATTGCTATTCCTATTGTTTTCATATCAGTTAACATTCCCTCTAAGGTATCAGTGATTTGTTTTGTATAGCCATTTAGCTGTATTAGATTTTTGTAACCTCCCTGTAATCAGCAGCTGTTTCTTATTTCCAGCCCTCTCCAAAGGGAATAAGCCGGTGCACACCATCCTCTTGAACCCGCATGTGCACCTAATTGGGGAAAACGCAGCATGTATTGCCTATATTCGACTGACCCAGTACATGGATAGCAGTGGCATGCCCCGCACCATGCAGTCTGAGGAGACCCGTGTGTGGCATCGCCGCGACGGCAAGTGGCAGAACATCCACTTCCACCGCTCTGGCTCACCCAGCATCCCTTCCCAGTAAGTGACAGTAAGAAATACACAGCAGAAACCTTCATCAAAGAGAGACTAAACAGCAGCTCAGACTCCTTTTTTTGCCAACTTCAGTGATTAAAAGTCTCACATTGCTACAGTGATGTAGAAGGGCGCTCCAGGTGGTGGTCAGTACACCATTACATCACTGCTGGGTGTGGTCACAGGTGCAACAGGCTTGAAACTTCAACCACATGGCAGTAAAATGGGACACTGCTTTTCAGTCTAGTGTTACACTTTAAAATAGACCAACCAAGATGGAGTTGGAGCTTAGTGAAAAGGATGACCATTCTCTAAGCTTTACCCACCTTAGCTACTGTTGCTACCCCTGTCAAATTTTCCATTGTAGCACTGCACATTATGTAGTTCACAGTTTTAAAGGACGCAGATTTAGTCCTCAATTTGCAGTCATTTCTGAAGATTTCTTTAAACCATAGATTTTCTTAGGTAGAAAGACAATTGTTGCTTGCACATTTTACCAGCTGTAGCTAGCTAGCTTAAACTAACTGACTTTTAATGTTAGTAGTCGACTCATTTTAAAACAAGAACCTGTGAAAGGGTATTAAATATGCAGATATGATATAATGCTTTTGCTTTAGAAAGACAAAAAAAAAGACACCACTTTGCAATCTCCTGAGATATGGAGTAAGCATAACTTCAACATGTGAGGAAGGCCAAAGCTTGACAGACCTAATTATTGGTTAATTATGGCTGTGAAGCTTTGATTGGAAAGTCCCTGCCAGATGGGGGAGTAGAGTCAATTTAAAAGCCAGTTAAAAAGGTGGAGTATTTAAAAGCACTCATACTCTCCAGCAATTCAGTCTTTAATGTTTCACAACAACCTGCAGGCTGAACAGGTTTTGGCCATGGTGGACACTTTGACTTGTCATAGCAGGAAAAGAGTAGGTGCAACCTATAATTTTAATAACAGCTCTGCTCCATTTGCTGTGTACACCCTTGTCTTGGATGGAGTTATGCTGAGTATTACCTGGCATCACAATCAAATATGAATCATAAAGGTTTATGTTGTTGCCCCTGAACAAGTTCAAGACAAGACAGACGTGAGAGTAAATGAGATTTCAGTCAAGCACACCCTGTACACACTCACATAGTTCTTTGAAGAGGGCTAATTAGGCCAAATAAATGAAATCACCTATGTGGTTGGGCCACAGTTGTGTAAAGGCCATTCCAAGTATGAACATGCACAATGGCATTGTACCATGGCCTGTTAATGGTTGTTTTCACACTTGCGCGTTACATTACATGCCATTACATGTTCTAATGCCTGCTGTGAACGAAGTGTACTGGTCTGATTATTTCTTGACACAGTAAACATTTTAATTACTCTGTGCAGTGTCTCAGTATAGATTCACATATATGTTCTCTTTCCCTCTCGTTGCAGTTAATGGAATATCAACATGTGGTGAAAAAAAGAAAAAAATCCCATCAGCAAATCTAGTAGGGCAGTCAACTAGCCAACCCATGACTGCTCTCTGACCTTTGACCCTTCTATAAGGACATGACATCGCACAGGACACGTATTAATACATTTTACTGTTATGGCATTTTATTAATGGACATCATTCAAAACCACCATCGGGTGGCTGCACACCGTATCTGGACATTATGAAACAAGCATATTGACAACATTTTTTTGTTTGTTTTTTAAGATGTTTTGGTATGCATTTTAAATATAAAATAGAGATGTTTAAAAATCTACTACTGTAACCTCTCCCAAAAATTAGTTCTGTATTTTTATGTGTATTTATGTGTGTGCAATACAAAAACATTTGGAAGATCAGAATGTTAAAATTGAGCTTGCTTTAGTTCTGGTGATGTATATACATTGTGATTGTTGATAAAAATACAAAGAAACATTGAAATTGCTATTCTTGCTATCAAAGGAATTAAGAGTTTACGTAAAATCCAGTTTATGAGCTACATTTATGTTTGCTATGAGCTAAGTCATACTGTTTGAATTGTCCGATTTCAACCTATAATACTAATTTAAATGTAAAGAAAAGCAGAGCAGCTTACACTTTGCATTGAGGTATGTTTGCCTTTATATCAGTGAAATAAATAAGAGAATGTAGCATATATGTAATATATGAAAATTCAAGACTATTGTGTAGTGCATGGGGGGGAGGGGGGGGGGTATTGTGAGTAAGATGATATGAAACTATAATATCTTCTGTTTGATTTGTGAATCACTGACTTGTTTGTTTGCATTTGTTATTGTTGTGCATCAGTCCTGTCCCAAATGTTTCCAATGTCCTCCAATAACAATGCTGTAAAAACAATAACACAGTTATGGTTGACATCTAGCGCAAATATCAAAACCTCTTATCTAAGTGGAGGAAAAATAAACTCCTGGTTGCAGAAGCACCCTTACATTTTGTATAAAAATGAGAAGAAAAAAAGCTCATTTTTCATAATGTTTGTACTTGTATTGTATGACTGTATGTAGGGTTTCTGTTGTCATTTTATTCTTGTCATTTCCAGTGTGTTATTTTGCCAGTTGCACGGAGAAGGTGGAGAGGAAGATTCAGCAAAGGCACTATAGTCTCTACCTTCAGCCAGTTGAAGTGTCACCCTGATGGTTGGGCCAATAAGTCTTGAAGCATCATAAAAGCATTGGATTGCAGTCATACAAGAGTATGGTGAGAGGACAGTGAAGAGGACGAGTTAAAAGAGAGTTGGACTGTAATAAATGTTGGGATGTCTTCCTTGATGATCAGTGCTTCTACTAGCCAGTGGTCTCCGTACCACTGCAGGACAATGCTAGTGTCTTTGTCATCCTTACTGTTTGCTCTTTTCAATTGGTTTGTCTCTTCTTTTTTAAGGGGAAAATATGAAAAAAAAAATTCTTTTGGCGAAACGTATGATGTCAATGCAATGCACCACTCCTTATATGGTGTGTACCTGTTGCCAGCACGGCAATGGATGGCTTAACATGTTTAAGAAATAAATAAATCAGCTAAAAGGTGTGATAATGAATGAATTTGAACCTGTTTTGTGTTGTTGATTGTTTATTATTGGTCTAATTATTTGAATTATTTGAAGCTATACTACACACATATTAGTCTCAAAGGAATGTATAGGTTCTGTCCTGCAAATGAAACTTAAACCACTTAAACCACTAATTGTACAGCCAGTACAGGCAGTGTTTAAGCAGTAACCTATTTTTGGGTGCTTGACAGATCATTGCAATAATTATGATATATAGAATACACACGAACACGAACACCAACACAGAAGTCTTGAATAAATAAATATATTTAAATAGTAAAGCACATGGACTGGACAATATCTTACAATTTCTGTCACTTTTTGACTTAATGGCGACATCTTGTGGGCAGTGTACGACCTATGAGATGTAGAATATGCTTATACTGTATGTAACAGCAATAAAAGTAACAACACATCTATGGACAACTACATCTTTACCTTGCACATACAAGTGTTGCATTTCCATGCATAAATCTGCTTTTTTTTTACTTCACCTGGTGGTAGAGAGGTCTAGAATCTTAAATGAGCAGGTCAAGACAAAAAAATCCTTAAAGTAGTTGTATTAATCTGTCACCAACTGAATGCTTAACCTCCACCTCAACCTTCTGCATTATCTCCTAAACTCACTAATTATTAAATGTTTGTGGTGGCAACAACATAGCTACTATGGACAAATGGATGAATTAATTTCATACATGGTGAAAGAATAACTTTTTTTTCTTTTGAAGTGTGAACATTTACACAAAATTAATGGATGTGATTAATCCCATGATTACAACTCCTCCAAAATATTGGAGTTCACCCAGGCTCGCGCATGCATGGCATGACTATTTCTTCACCCCACTGACATGGCTGCTGCCAAATGATCTGACTGACTTAATGAATATGGGCACATAAAGCATTATGGAAGGGTGACTTAAATTGATTATAACATACTGGGTCTTTTTGTCCTTCAGAATTCTGAAACGTATTACTTACATAATTATTCAATTATGCTATTAATTATGTAATTAATACTGATGTAGATGAGGATCTCTAGCTGAGATTCCTCCAATTAATGCACTACCTCTGAGGCCCAGCAGGTGGAAGCACCAGGTCTGCTCAGTGCTCAGGACAGCAAGAGCCGCCCAGCTTCTCTTATGAGGAGCTGTCGGAGCAGCAGTTTGTTAAACTTGCTGTATGTTTTATGTAAATTTTGCAAAGCAGAAATGACGAAGAGAAGAGATGAAGAAGAGATGAAATTGGTGGTATTGTATGATTAATTTAAGCAACTGAAACACACCTGTATACAGTTAAATTCACAAGATAGAACAAGATACACCACTATACATTTGTAGACTTTTATTCTCTATCAGCCATAAACACTGCAGCCGTTTTGTTTTTGTCTTTTTGAGTTTTGATACAGTAATACATGCCCTTATAGATATTTATATATGCATTGAATATGTATATATCATCAAAGAAAAGGGATGCTGATTCTTCAAATTAAAAGCATATCTGTCACAGTGAACTTCCACTAGTTTGCATTTTACATTTTTCTAAATCCACAAAGTAAACAGTGATAGTGAAATAAATACATTACATGTTGTAGATACATACAGTAGCGATAATCAGAGCTGTGAATAATGGTATATCTAAGCTCTCAATCTGCCTCATTACGTGTGTCTCTGGTGCATCATTATCTTGTATTTATCATCTGTTTGAGACTATCCCTGTGGCTAAGATATACTTTACCTCTTATCCTGTGCACAAAAAGCAAGGAGGCGTTCCCTCCTGACATTCAGGAGTGCAAATGCAGTGTGTGTAAAATAAACTTTTTTTTCTTTGCTGAGAGAAACTAGTGAAACTCTTTTACTACACGCACAGACTCATTCATTCACAAATATCCACCACACAACTGTCAATGTCTGGTCCAACACTTTCTGGTTCAAAAGAAAAACTGATAAACGTCTAACATTAAATAAAGCAGAAAAACCTGATCACCTTACCAAATATGTTGTATGAGACAAGTGTCTCCAAAACTGCTTTCTTGATCTTATTCAAATAAATTCAAATTTTCAAATAAAAACAAGCTTCTCATCGGCGTTCAGACTAAAGACTGAATAAGTTCTCTATATTAACTAGAAAGCTAAACTCAGAATCAAAAAAATAAACTCTGAAATAAGACATATTCAAACATCATAATTTATAATCAGCCAAAATGCTCTTCTCAAACCAGTTGTCAATGCAGTATTTCACTCAACACATGCATGGACAAACTTAAACATAGAGGAGCTACGGTACAGCCTTACTCACACGTTCACCAGCCATACAATACGAGTCAAGATCAACAGTTAAAGAGGAAATGCCAAAAAAAAACAAACAAAAAAAACAAACAACAACAAAAAATTAGAATTCAACATAACAACACAGAAAAAAAGACACACAGAAGGGGAAGAGAGGCAGAAGGGCAATCCATATAACTACAAAGCAGTCAAAGCTAGGATCATAATGACAGATGTTGATTAGTCATGCCTGCTCTACTTCACATGGGTGATTATTAATACCTAGGCTACAGATGTTCAGTAATGTCTAGAGTATAGATACTATATATTTCCCAAAGACAGAGTACACATAGCCTACACAAAACACAGCAGCAGCAGTTAAAGTCAGTGTTGATACAGTCTGGTTTTCTTTGTGTGTGACATCTTGACCACCTGACTCAAAAGAGCGGAGAGGCTAGTACAGTGAGTAAGACAGTTTTTCAGTTAGCAATATCTGAGAAACTCTGGTTGTGAGAGGCAGTGCAGTGTGAAATATTGTCTTTCAGTCCAAGCATCTACTCAGAGAGTAGTGCCAGTATTTTGCAGGTAAAGTGTTCTTTACCTTCAAGAGGTTTGTGAGTTAGTCGATGTGAATAGTATTCCACTGTTTTCATTGTGTTTTTTTTCTTTGCTCTACCACAGAATCAGGACTAATATATCAAAGACAATTCTGACATGGAAAATAAAATGAATCAGGAAAACAACAGAAGGCTTTCTTTGGTCACAAAAAAGGGCAAAATATCATCAGAACATGAAAAGAAAATCATGAATACATAACACCAGCCAGGCAAGAAAACTCCAAATTGTGAACAAAATGTCATCCTCCACGACTTAAATGGGAAGACTGTGGTAGCTTTGAGGTGCCGTGGTGCACACCGGGATTGCAGTTGATTAATGCATAGGATTAGGGGGGACTTTAGCATGGACAGAGCCAGGGAGTTGAGTTAGGGGGGAGTGTTAGACATTCTTCTACTCTTCGTCCTCCTCTTCGTCCTCATCATTGTCCTCCTTGTCTTCCTCGTAGTAACGGTGAAAGAGCTGGTGGAGATGCTGCTGGAGATCACATGTTTTTGACCCTTTTGTGGGACTGTCCACTCGCTCTAGAAGAA
Organism: Trachinotus anak; assembly: GCF_046630095.1. Lineage (NCBI taxonomy): Eukaryota > Metazoa > Chordata > Actinopteri > Carangiformes > Carangidae > Trachinotus > Trachinotus anak. The sequence goes on along the minus strand of NW_027273870.1, from coordinate 15,930,288 downwards.
CCTGTTTGCGTTGCCCAGCTCCCTTCACCACTGTCCGTCTGAGGGTGCGACCTTTACGCATGTGAGCCCTGGAGACGGAGCGGAGAGGGAGAGGAAACGAACAGAAGAAGGCAGGTCAGTATCCTCAAAACATCTACCTGTGGCTCTGTGGAAATTAAATTGAAGAAACAGATTATGCTATAGATGTAAGATATCCTATGGGAGAGAAACCCAGCCTTTGTGCACAGAAACTTCATAACTACTTTTAGCTGTAGAAACCTTAGGTTATGTGGACCAAATTCAGATTTTGTGCAGTGGAACAAAAACAGGAACTACCCTCACAAGTGGGTGACAACTTAAAAAAGAAAAACAACATAAAGTGACTTCCTTAGATGTTGCATTACCATGAGCTGCCAAAACAAATTAATTGCTCCTTGAAATAGATTTTCTATGTCTGTGTACAATTACTGGAGGGATAAACACCATTCTTTCAAAAGACATTTCCTCATTTGGTGTTTTGATGATGGTGGAGAGTGTTCTCTCTCTCTTAGCAGTCCATAAGTGTTAAATTGCAATGAGATCTTATGAGTACCGGGGCCACAGCAACATTACATTACATTATTTTTACGGACCCTTCCCTGACATGGAAGAAACTGCATTTATGTTTGATAATACCTTTGATTTGTGTACACCTGTTTGCGTATGTGTCATTGTAAGCCTTTCTCAACCTTGTTGATAGCAAAGTACCACCACTGAGGCAGAACAGTGACTCCTGTTTAGCTTCCTATGTGGAATAATTAGGGCTATCTGGTAGCTACAGTGTGCTTGCTTTTGTCTGAAGTCACAATAGATAATAGTACACAGTAAAAGAAAATAATGAGAAAAATGATGATCAGTTAATTAATTAATTAAATTAATTAATAGAATAAATCTATGATTTACTAAATCATGCATGAACTGAACCACACCATTATGTTACATTGGGATGCAAACTGCAAAACTGTTCCACTAAATAGTGATAATAATAATTCTACTTGCATGCATGGGACAACAATGGGTCGACTGCTTTATTTTTCACACTAAAACATAGTATTGCAGATACTAGATTTGGAATTGTTGACTTCCAAATGACTGTTACAAATACATATTCATTGTGTTGTAATATCTCTCTACCTGACAAACTGGTTATTGTTAGCAACTGAAACAGTCAATATTAGTAAAACTAATAAAACCACAGCACAGCTGTTACTGTAAAAAGTTCACACTCACAAAAATACAAGTAGTCACACACAGACACAATCAAACAGGTGCACACCAGCAGTCACACACCTCCTGACCACAGTTCCATCTTCTTTGACAGTCTCTCTCTCTACCACATAAGGGAGCTCTGCTCTGCTTAAACCATTTAAATAACCCAGTGCCTGGTGGCATACAAAAGAGAAAACAGTCTTCACTTCATTTAGAACGATTAAATAATGAATTATTCCTGAAATAATTTTCTACACAAGCACTGTAGTTGAGGTACAGCTAATAAAGTCCTCATTACATACAGTGCATCAGGTATGCATCAGATATGCATCAGGTGCACAAACTGCTTAGTCTGGGATGTGGAATAAAGGGGACAAAGTTGTTAACAAACCTGTGTGAAGTCATCTTGGGCTGAGGGGAGGTCAGAAGCCAAAGAGGGATCACCCTGGTGTGTCATTGTCCTTTCACCCTCCACCACTGTTGTCCTCTCTACACGTGTGACCTTACAGCCCTCACCTGTCTCCTGCCTTGATGCTGAGAAACCCTCAGATTCAGTAAATGTTACCTAGGTCAGAAGAAGTCAGTTATTTGTTAGTTAAGTGTCACTTATATACTACTACTGATATAAATGTTGGTTTGTCTGATTTCTGTTGAAAAGAGATAATGAAGACTATGATAATGAACACACATGATATGTAAGACACACACCTCTGTATGGTCTCCCTCACTCTTCAGTACAGTCCGCTTCACAACTTTGGAGTATCCATCTCCCTCTGCCATGTTGATGGATCCCTGAGGAGCTCCTTCTAATGACACCTCTTCACGCTCCACACCATCGGCAGAAACACACTTGCGAATAATTTTACGGGTAACCTAAGGAAGTTCATGTGTTCAAAGACCATTAGGTGGTGCAGCTTTTGTTGAATGGAAAAGGTAATGTTCTAAATGCATTTTATTGCAAAAATTACAGAAATCAGTGTTATCTGTGTCTGATTAAAATTGAACAATGCAGCAAAGATCCTTTGGTATTGCTACACAATCACAAATTGGGTTTGTCAAGCTCTACTGGCTGTTGTCACTACTAGTTTAAAAACTGCCATGTGTAATGTGCATGATAACTAATGTAGAATCATGTTTTACCCTTTTGACGACAATATGCCCATTTTCATCTTTGTACTTTTCTTCTGTCACTGACTGCATAGGGAGATCGGGCATTTCATCAGCCTGTAAAGCAAACAAGACGAACAATATTAAGGAATGCTAACTTTGATCAGTGCAAGGTTTACATGTTTAATTCTGTACTTCGAAAATAAAACGCCAACACGTTAGAGAAAAACCAGGATCCAAAACTTGCATATTAGGTTGTAATACAGTGAGAGAATAGGGACTTTGGGATACAGGAAACAAACTTACATTCTCAGGGAAAAAAGGTTATTTTATCAAATAAACCAACAAAGAAATGCTCACAGCAGCATTAAAACACCTCCATTTATGCAGATCAAGTGGTAGGTTTCTTTTTTAACTCTAAATCATACAGACATTTTCACCCATTTTGATGAGACTAAAGGTTGTTAGGCAGTAAAATATTTCAACTTGACAGTGACCTAGCCTGGTTAAAGTTGCACTCCACGCCCTCCATGCTCATTTAAAACACCATCAGTCATGCTAAAGCAGATACCTGAATGACAACTCTCCTTCGCACTACTCTGGTGGTCAAAAATTCATCATCTGAACTTTCTGACATTGATCCAAGCTCTGCGGTGATCTCCTGACCAAGCAATACAAATCCATTGAGATTTAATGAATGACAACATATGAATGCTATGTTTGAAGCAAAGTAAGCAATAAGCAGAGTGACATGGTGCACTTTCCATTGTTTTAGAGAATTTTATGAATTTTCATATCTTACATTGGAAAGCACAACATAACAGTCTGTAGTTTGGAAAAATGTTTGCAAAACATACCATGCTTTTACTTAACCAAAGAAATAAGGCGATTATTGGTAAGGAAAACACATGTAGCTTATGCTACCACTGTGAGTGATACAGCTGGTTACAGGAAGCAAAGTCACATGCTGAGTTAGGACTGGTTAAATCTGAAATCAAAACAAAATTAGGGTTAAAAGGAGTTTTAGATCCCATCCATCTGGCCAGAGGGTTAGCAGTCATTCCTCTCTTAAGCAAATATTGTATTTGGTTAAGCTCAGGTCTGGGGAAAGCTTGCAGGTTGGAATGGGTTACCAAATCTCATCTTACCCTTTTCAGAGAATTATCAGTATCATCATATGCCCCGATTTCACAGACAGGAGGCAGTTGTGAAGCCTCACACAAGGTGAATTCTTCATCGGATGCTTCTGGATAGTGTATTAATTCGTCACTCTCTTCATGTACATTATGAAGGGGCTCGTGGACAAAAGGAGCATCCTCATAATCTTCACTTCCAGAGGACAACAGCACTCCTCGATTCACCCTTTTTGGCACTCTAGAATGGCTGAGATGATCCTGGGGCTGACCTCCTCTTGACCTGGTTCTTGACTTGGGCTCATCAGGCTCGGTCTCTGAGAAATCTGATGCAGCTTGTTTGCAGTCAAAGTAAGGCTCTGGGTCTGAGTATTCAAAGGTAGGGCTGTCTTCACCACTACGCACAACCTCTGCAAAGCCTGGAGGCATGCAGGTATAGATAGTTGTGGCAGAAGAGGTCTCTACATACCCAGGTGGGATGCTATACTCTTCATCAGAGGTTGATGAAGTCATCTCCGGTTTAGGTTTAACTGAAGTGGGCTGAGAGGCAAAACAGTCGTAGTCTACTGGAGTCAGAGATTCCTCTGAATAATGTCCACTGGTCCTCGGCCTATCCTCATCTGAAGATGTCTCAAAGTTCCCTGAAGAGGGGTATGGGATCAGTTCCTCAAAGCTAAACTGTCTTGCAGATGTAACTGTCTCAGGAGTCAAATCAGAAAGAGACTGAGAGGAAAGATCTTCAGTCTGAATGTCATCAACAGAGGTCCCCTCCCATAAATGTGGAAGCTGATCTTGGATACTCTGTATTGATGTTTCTTCTTTCAAATCCCTTGTGTCATTGGATGGGGAAGTTGACTCACATTCTTCTTTACTTTGAAGAATGTCAGTTGTAGAATCTTCCTCAAATAGATTAGCCATATTTTTTTTAGGTATGTTAGACAGACTCTTTGCAGCAACTTTGGGGAAAGACACTGAAGACAATGTCTCAGTAGCATTTTCACCCTTTTTGCTGGACTGCGATATGTCCAAAGAAACACTTGAGTTCTGTGATGGCTCCACTGCTTTACAAAATCTTTGGGGAGATTCTGTGATTGAAAGGGCCTCAGGAGGGGACACAGGACTATCTTTACGTCCACCAAGGCTTACTGGTACACTTGTTTCAGGGGTTTTTGTTAGATCTGGAGCACCTGAGACTAATTCAGGTTCATCTTGAATGGATGTCTGGAAATGTGCACACTCTGTGACTCCTGCATCTATGTGGCTAGTGTCATTTTCAAGCTGTATAACATTAAACATACTGACTCTTACAGTATCACTATCTTCTGTAGGATGTCGATCTTCAGGTGAAAGGTCTTCAAACTTGTAAATTTGATCAACTTCAGGGCTCTCATCACTTGATTCCGACAGAGGTGGGTCTAGTGTCTCTGGTCTAAACTTAAGTTTCATCTCCTCCAGATCTGACAGGAGCTGATCAAGCTGAGGGGACCCAGACCCTTGTGGTGTTGGAGTGGATTCGGAGGACATGATGATTTTATCATATGGATTATCTTGGGCTGTTTGACAGAGTGAATCTGGGGTCACTAAGCTTGGCTTAGCGAAGCCAGAATCTTCATTTTGTTTGGGGAATGACAGTTTTTCATGTTTTTCTTGTGGTGAGCTACTTTGACTTGTCAATAGGATTTCAGATTGTGTTTTACTTAGGTAAAAGTTACCTGGAACTGGGAATTCTAGTTTTTCAGGGGGAAGTGCGTTTGAATCATTTGCCAAGGGTGGCAGCTTGGCTGAAAAGACCTGACTCAGTCCTAAACCAATATCTTTTTGTTTTGAAGATTCTGAAAGATTTGTCTTGAAAGATGTAGTTGATACCTGCAAGAAATAATACAGTGGAGTAGGGAAAAAATTATAAACAAATATGATTTGTGATTACTTCAGGTGATGAAAGGTCAAATGAGTCAAATGAAGCATGCATTTATCAAGGACAGGTTCTGTTTTTATACACAGAAGCAGCATCTTAAATGAGGGAATTCATTTGTAGCATACTTGCATTTTGGCCATTCACTGTTGTATCTATACATGTTAATAACATTTCTGTAACAGACCACAAATGCAATTTTATATAACTGAAATGACTGCTTAAGATATTAAGACGTTTTTGAAATATTCTTGATAACAGCACATTTGGAGATATTGCATTAAGAACATCAGTGACAACACAGTATCATTAAAGCAGAGCACAAATGAAGTTGAATCAAATTCAGGATTTTGTTTAACATGAAGGTGGGCAAACATTGAATTTCCCATAAAAATGCTAAACCCACTAGTTTAAAGTCTTTTTCACAGTCAAACAATATCTTTCTGTTCTGCTGCAGGTCTGCCCCATCTCCCAAAAGGTAAATAATTCTGTTGTTACTGTAGAAACCACAGGCAAAAGACAAAAGTCTTCACTATCATTACTCAACATTGTCTCTGTGATCTGTTTCTAGGTTTGTTATAAAAACAATGTGAGCCTGCGCTTTACAAACAGGAAGGCAAGCATAACAGACAGTACATGCCTCTATCTGTGGCAAGCACATCACTTGGTTTAGACTTTTATGGCTGTTAAGCAAAGATCTAAATAGCACTATACAGCTTTGTGCATTTACAGTAGATGCAGAAAATGTATGGCACATAGACAAAATATAACTAAGGCACTTGAATCCTCTTATGCTTGATGCAGTCAAGTCAGGTAGTCTAAAGGTATCACTGGTTAGCTCTTTATCTGTGTAGCTTATGAGAATGTTTCATACCAGGGAAAGAAGCTCATGTCACTAAGACAGGGTCACTCTTTAATTTCCATTAGTTGTGCTTCACTGAAAGATCATTCCTTCTACTCTAATGAAAACATGCCACAGCAAGACAGTGAAGCCCTCATGGGAAAGCTTCAGGCAGGAGTTCCACATTCACACTTTTAGTATTGCCATACTCATTGCTTTCAAAAGCAACACTGCAATCATTGCTGAGCAATATTTTGTGCTGTCTTACCAACACCATGGAACTTTTGCTCTTGTCCTCACTCATGGATTTTCTTTTCATGTTCTTGGAAATCAAATCTTGGGGGTGTGTCACCTTTAATTGTGTTTCAGGGTCTGTCTTCATTTCACTGATTCTTTCTTATCTTGAGTGTGTTCATGGGAAACCTCCTCCAGCCAGACAGCATGATGAAATCCAAAATGTTGCATTACAGATGGAATGTGACTCAACTCATTGCAAAACTGGCTAATGCTATGTGATGTGACCTGATCTAGTCTAGGTCCTTTGTTGTCCAGGGAGGAAGCCTGACAAAAAAAGACTGGTCATTTGTGGTTGAGGAAGATGCTATGGGTCCCGTCTCACCTATTCTAGTTGGTGGCATCAGCATTTCAGGATATGTATCTGTTACTGTAAGATCAAGTAATGCAGAGTGGGATGGGGGGGGGGGGTCCTGTGATGGTTTGGATTCAGCTATGATGCTTTCAAAATGGCTAGATTTGGCTGAGCTATGTGGCTCTTCCATAGTGACTGCTAAATCTTCAAATTTGTTTTGATCACAAGCCTTCTCAGACCTTTTACCAGCTATATCTTCAAAGTAATTAACCTTATCACAGAAATATTGTTGGTCAAAGACAGGATCAAGTGTGTGTGCCATTAACCTCCCGGAGAGTGGCTGATATGCAAGTCTTTTGTCTGCATTAAAGGTGCCACCTGCAAGATTTTGCCTACATGGCAGCTGGTTTAAAACTTCATCTAAATCTCCTATTGATTCAAGAATTGGAGGCGTAGATGGTCTTAACGCAGCCAGCCAGCAATCAAGGAATGAATGTGAGTACTCATTGTCTGATGGCATACTGTTGAAGGACTCATGAAATTCACTGTGAAACACAATGGACTCGGGAGACTCTGGTCTAATCTCATCAAACAAAGTATAGAGACATGAATCAGAATAATGTTGCTCCAGCATAATGGAGTCTGATGAAATAGATCTATGTTCAGACAAATACATGTAATGACAAGGTTGAGAGTCGAAGTGACTAATTTGTGAGTCAGGAGAAAGGGCAATGAACTCATCAACTGAGGCAAGTGATTGCGGAGAAGGTGGCCTTGTATATGTGAATAAGAAGGTTGAATATAAAGAACTTCCATGATCTGAATGTAATATTTCAGGTGAAGATAGTGTATAGTCTGAAAGTAGAGGACTGTCATTAATCTGACATTCCTCTGCAAGCTTGTGGGGACTTGAGGATGTTGTGTCAATTGTTACAGACAGTGATATACAAATATTGCTTTGATATGTTGATGAAACAGAACCTGTAACCACAGTGTTTATTCTGCACAAATGGTTGCAATTCTGTAACATTTTTTTTTGTGGCGTATCATTAAAACTGCTTATCTGTTTTACTCGCGTACATTAAAAGGCTCTTATTTACCAAGAAGGACATTTTCCCTTATATAATGGATCATACACATGTGACATTAAGTTGTGAGGTAATGGCTCCAGTTTTTGTCTGTATTCCTTAGATAATGGTGTGGAAGAGATGGGTTGGCTGGGCAAAAGTGGAAACTGGGTGAGGTTTTTCTGTGATGCAGGAGACAAAGGTCGCTGCTCAACCAACACCACAGATTCGGGTGAGGACACTAGAAAGTCTGCCAAACAGTCCTGCAGGAGGGAAACTGACTGCGGGGACTCTGGCCTGGTCTCGTTAAACAAGGTTTCCAGACACAAATCAGTGCCCTCCCAGTCTGAAACTGATGATTCTGGTGTAAACGAACTGTGCCTCGACAAATCCACATCGTGGCCGATATGGGGGGATCTGAACTGAGGGACAGGTGAGTCAGGAGTTAGGGGCCTGAGTTCACTTTGAGACACCACCGACTTGGGAGAATGCGGCCTTAACTCGGTGGCCCAATGGTCCGTGGAGGTGTCAGCACACTCTGTGTCTGACAACACTGACGGAGACCAACAAGGTGTAGATTCAAACTGTTCACAGCTCAACAAAGCCTCTGCTTGTTTGTCATGCGTACAGCCCCGAACAACATCTGCATACGTTAGAGGTCTTTCAGCAGACGGTGGTTGGGATGCGGACACAGTTACTTTTGTGCCTTCAATCTGTGAAGTAAGCGAATCGGGCGAATCTGCTCTGTTGTCGTCAAACAACTCCTCGAGACAAAACGTGGAATACTCAACATCTGACAGTGTTGAAAGAGGTGACACTGGTCTACTCCCAGAGTACCGTAAGTAATAGTTACAATGTTGACTCGTCACCTGGCCAAATGTAATTTGAGGAGACAAAGGTGGCTGCTCAACCGATGCCACAGATTCTGGTGAGGACGCTCGAAAGTCTACCAACCAGTCCTGCAGGAGCAAAAAGTCAAAATCGGAAGACACGGATTCCGGTGACAAGGCTCTGCTACTAAACAACTTCTCAAGTTCAAAGTCTGACAAAACTGACTGCGGGGACTCTGGCCTGGTCTCGTTAAACAAGGTTTCCAGACACAAATCAGTGCCCTCCCAGTCTGAAACTGATGATTCTGGTGTAAACGACCTGTGCCTCGACAAATCCACATCGTGGCCGATGTGGGTGGATCTGAACTGGGGGACAGGTGAGTCAGGAGATAGGGGCCTGAGTTCACTTTGAGACACCACCGACTCGGGAGAATGCGGCCTTAACTCGGTGGCCCAATGGTCCGTGGAGGTGTCAGCGCACTCTGTGTCTGACAACACTGACGGAGACCAACAAGGTGTAGATTCAAACTGTTCACAGCTCAACAAAGCCTCTGCTTGTTTGTCATGCGTACAGCCCCGAACAACATCTGCATATGTTAGAGGTCTTTCAGCAGACGGTGGTTGGGATGCGGACACAGTTACTTTTGTGCCTTCAATCTGTGAAGTAAGCGAATTGGGCGAATCTGCTCTGTTGTCGTCAAACAACTCCTCGAGACAAAACGTGGAATACTCAACATCTGACAGTGTTGAAAGAGGTGACACTGGTCTACTCCCAGAGTACCGTAAGTAATAGTTACAATGTTGACTCGTCACCTGGCCAAATGTAATTTGAGGAGACAAAGGTGGCTGCTCAACCGATGCCACAGATTCTGGTGAGGACGCTCGAAAGTCTACCAACCAGTCCTGCAGGAGCAAAAAGTCAAAATCGGAAGACACGGATTCCGGTGACAGGGCCCTGCTACTAAACAACTTCTCAAGTTCAAAGTCTGACAAAACTGACTGCGGGGACTCTGGCCTGGTCTCGTTAAACAAGGTTTCCAGACACAAATCAGTGCCCTCCCAGTCTGAAACTGATGATTCTGGTGTAAACGACCTGTGCCTCGACAAATCCACATCGTGGCCGATGTAGGTGGATCTGAACTGGGGGACAGGTGAGTCAGGAGATAGGGGCCTGAGTTCACTTTGAGACACCACCGACTCGGGAGAATGCGGCCTTAACTCGGTAGCCCAATGGTCCGTGGAGGTGTCAGCGCACTCTGTGTCTGACAACACTGACGGAGACCAACAAGGTGTAGATTCAAACTGTTCACAGCTCAACAAAGCCCCTGCTTGTTTGTCATGCGTACAGCCCCGAACAACATCTGCATACGTTAGAGGTCTTTCAGCAGACGGTGGTTGGGATGTGGACACAGTTACTTTTGTGCCTTCAATCTGTGAAGTAAGCGAATCGGGCGAATCTGCTCTGTTGTCGTCAAACAACTCCTCGAGACAAAACGTGGAATACTCAACATCTGACAGTGTTGAAAGAGGTGACACTGGTCTACTCCCAGAGTACCGTAAGTAATAGTTACAATGTTGACTCGTCACCTGGCCAAATGTAATTTGAGGAGACAAAGGTGGCTGCTCAACCGATGCCACAGATTCTGGTGAGGACGCTCGAAAGTCTACCAACCAGTCCTGCAGGAGCAAAAAGTCAAAATCGGAAGACACGGATTCCGGTGACAAGGCTCTGCTACTAAACAACTTCTCAAGTTCAAAGTCTGACAAAACTGACTGCGGGGACTCTGGCCTGGTCTCGTTAAACAAGGTTTCCAGACACAAATCAGTGCCCTCCCAGTCTGAAACTGATGATTCTGGTGTAAACGACCTGTGCCTCGACAAATCCACATCGTGGCCGATGTGGGTGGATCTGAACTGAGGGACAGGTGAGTCAGGAGAGAGGGGCCTGAGTTCACTTTGAGACACCACCGACTCGGGAGAATGCGGCCTTAACTCGGTAGCCCAATGGTCCGTGGAGGTGTCAGCGCACTCTGTGTCTGACAACACTGACGGAGACCAACAAGGTGTAGATTCAAACTGTTCACAGCTCAACAAAGCCTCTGCTTGTTTGTCATGCGTACAGCCCCGAACAACATCTGCATACGTTAGAGGTCTTTCAGCAGACGGTGGTTGGGATGCGGACACAGTTACTTTTGTGCCTTCAATCTGTGAAGTAAGCGAATCGGGCGAATCTGCTCTGTCGTCGTCAAACAACTCCTCGAGACAAAACGTGGAATACTCAACATCTGACAGTGTTGAAAGAGGTGACACTGGTCTACTCCCAGAGTACCGTAAGTAATAGTTACAATGTTGACTCGTCACCTGGCCAAATGTAATTTGAGGAGACAAAGGTGGCTGCTCAACCGATGCCACAGATTCTGGTGAGGACGCTCGAAAGTCTACCAACCAGTGCTGCAGGAGCAAAAAGTCAAAATCGGAAGACACGGATTCCGGTGACAGGGCCCTGCTACTAAACAACTTCTCAAGTTCAAAGTCTGACAAAACTGACTGCGGGGACTCTGGCCTGGTCTCGTTAAACAAGGTTTCCAGACACAAATCAGTGCCCTCCCAGTCTGAAACTGATGATTCTGGTGTAAACGACCTGTGCCTCGACAAATCCACATCGTGGCCGATGTAGGTGGATCTGAACTGGGGGACAGGTGAGTCAGGAGATAGGGGCCTGAGTTCACTTTGAGACACCACCGACTCGGGAGAATGCGGCCTTAACTCGGTAGCCCAATGGTCCGTGGAGGTGTCAGCGCACTCTGTGTCTGACAACATTGACGGAGACCAACAAGGTGTAGATTCAAACTGTTCACAGCTCAACAAAGCCTCTGCTTGTTTGTCATGCGTACAGCCCCGAACAACATCTGCATATGTTAGAGGTCTTTCAGCAGACGGTGGTTGGGATGCGGACACAGTTACTTTTGTGCCTTCAATCTGTGAAGTAAGCGAATCGGGCGAATCTGCTCTGTTGTCGTCAAACAACTCCTCGAGACAAAACGTGGAATACTCAACATCTGACAGTGTTGAAAGAGGTGACACTGGTCTACTCCCAGAGTACCGTAAGTAATAGTTACAATGTTGACTCGTCACCTGGCCAAATGTAATTTGAGGAGACAAAGGTGGCTGCTCAACCGATGCCACAGATTCTGGTGAGGACGCTCGAAAGTCTACCAACCAGTCCTGCAGGAGCAAAAAGTCAAAATCGGAAGACACGGATTCCGGTGACAAGGCTCTGCTACTAAACAACTTCTCAAGTTCAAAGTCTGACAAAACTGACTGCGGGGACTCTGGCCTGGTCTCGTTAAACAAGGTTTCCAGACACAAATCAGTGCCCTCCCAGTCTGAAACTGATGATTCTGGTGTAAACGACCTGTGCCTCGACAAATCCACATCGTGGCCGATGTGGGTGGATCTGAACTGAGGGACAGGTGAGTCAGGAGAGAGGGGCCTGAGTTCACTTTGAGACACCACCGACTCGGGAGAATGCGGCCTTAACTCGGTAGCCCAATGGTCCGTGGAGGTGTCAGCGCACTCTGTGTCTGACAACACTGACGGAGACCAACAAGGTGTAGATTCAAACTGTTCACAGCTCAACAAAGCCTCTGCTTGTTTGTCATGCGTACAGCCCCGAACAACATCTGCATACGTTAGAGGTCTTTCAGCAGACGGTGGTTGGGATGCGGACACAGTTACTTTTGTGCCTTCAATCTGTGAAGTAAGCGAATCGGGCGAATCTGCTCTGTCGTCGTCAAACAACTCCTCGAGACAAAACGTGGAATACTCAACATCTGACAGTGTTGAAAGAGGTGACACTGGTCTACTCCCAGAGTACCGTAAGTAATAGTTACAATGTTGACTCGTCACCTGGCCAAATGTAATTTGAGGAGACAAAGGTGGCTGCTCAACCGATGCCACAGATTCTGGTGAGGACGCTCGAAAGTCTACCAACCAGTGCTGCAGGAGCAAAAAGTCAAAATCGGAAGACACGGATTCCGGTGACAGGGCCCTGCTACTAAACAACTTCTCAAGTTCAAAGTCTGACAAAACTGACTGCGGGGACTCTGGCCTGGTCTCGTTAAACAAGGTTTCCAGACACAAATCAGTGCCCTCCCAGTCTGAAACTGATGATTCTGGTGTAAACGACCTGTGCCTCGACAAATCCACATCGTGGCCGATGTGGGTGGATCTGAACTGGGGGACAGGTGAGTCAGGAGATAGGGGCCTGAGTTCACTTTGAGACACCACCGACTCGGGAGAATGCGGCCTTAACTCGGTAGCCCAATGGTCCGTGGAGGTGTCAGCGCACTCTGTGTCTGACAACATTGACGGAGACCAACAAGGTGTAGATTCAAACTGTTCACAGCTCAACAAAGCCCCTGCTTGTTTGTCATGCGTACAGCCCCGAACAACATCTGCATATGTTAGAGGTCTTTCAGCAGACGGTGGTTGGGATGCGGACACAGTTACTTTTGTGCCTTCAATCTGTGAAGTAAGCGAATCGGGCGAATCTGCTCTGTCGTCGTCAAACAACTCCTCGAGACAAAACGTGGAATACTCAACATCTGACAGTGTTGAAAGAGGTGACACTGGTCTACTCCCAGAGTACCGTAAGTAATAGTTACAATGTTGACTCGTCACCTGGCCAAATGTAATTTGAGGAGACAAAGGTGGCTGCTCAACCGATGCCACAGATTCTGGTGAGGACGCTCGAAAGTCTACCAACCAGTCCTGCAGGAGCAAAAAGTCAAAATCGGAAGACACGGATTCCGGTGACAGGGCCCTGCTACTAAACAACTTCTCAAGTTCAAAGTCTGACAAAACTGACTGCGGGGACTCTGGCCTGGTCTCGTTAAACAAGGTTTCCAGACACAAATCAGTGCCCTCCCAGTCTGAAACTGATGATTCTGGTGTAAACGACCTGTGCCTCGACAAATCCACATCGTGGCCGATGTAGGTGGATCTGAACTGGGGGACAGGTGAGTCAGGAGATAGGGGCCTGAGTTCACTTTGAGACACCACCGACTCGGGAGAATGCGGCCTTAACTCGGTAGCCCAATGGTCCGTGGAGGTGTCAGCGCACTCTGTGTCTGACAACACTGACGGAGACCAACAAGGTGTAGATTCAAACTGTTCACAGCTCAACAAAGCCCCTGCTTGTTTGTCATGCGTACAGCCCCGAACAACATCTGCATATGTTAGAGGTCTTTCAGCAGACGGTGGTTGGGATGTGGACACAGTTACTTTTGTGCCTTCAATCTGTGAAGTAAGCGAATCGGGCGAATCTGCTCTGTTGTCGTCAAACAACTCCTCGAGACAAAACGTGGAATACTCAACATCTGACAGTGTTGAAAGAGGTGACACTGGTCTACTCCCAGAGTACCGTAAGTAATAGTTACAATGTTGACTCGTCACCTGGCCAAATGTAATTTGAGGAGACAAAGGTGGCTGCTCAACCGATGCCACAGATTCTGGTGAGGACGCTCGAAAGTCTACCAACCAGTCCTGCAGGAGCAAAAAGTCAAAATCGGAAGACACGGATTCCGGTGACAAGGCTCTGCTACTAAACAACTTCTCAAGTTCAAAGTCTGACAAAACTGACTGCGGGGACTCTGGCCTGGTCTCGTTAAACAAGGTTTCCAGACACAAATCAGTGCCCTCCCAGTCTGAAACTGATGATTCTGGTGTAAACGACCTGTGCCTCGACAAATCCACATCGTGGCCGATGTGGGTGGATCTGAACTGAGGGACAGGTGAGTCAGGAGAGAGGGGCCTGAGTTCACTTTGAGACACCACCGACTCGGGAGAATGCGGCCTTAACTCGGTAGCCCAATGGTCCGTGGAGGTGTCAGCGCACTCTGTGTCTGACAACACTGACGGAGACCAACAAGGTGTAGATTCAAACTGTTCACAGCTCAACAAAGCCTCTGCTTGTTTGTCATGCGTACAGCCCCGAACAACATCTGCATACGTTAGAGGTCTTTCAGCAGACGGTGGTTGGGATGTGGACACAGTTACTTTTGTGCCTTCAATCTGTGAAGTAAGCGAATCGGGCGAATCTGCTCTGTTGTCGTCAAACAACTCCTCGAGACAAAACGTGGAATACTCAACATCTGACAGTGTTGAAAGAGGTGACACTGGTCTACTCCCAGAGTACCGTAAGTAATAGTTACAATGTTGACTCGTCACCTGGCCAAATGTAATTTGAGGAGACAAAGGTGGCTGCTCAACCGATGCCACAGATTCTGGTGAGGACGCTCGAAAGTCTACCAACCAGTCCTGCAGGAGCAAAAAGTCAAAATCGGAAGACACGGATTCCGGTGACAAGGCTCTGCTACTAAACAACTTCTCAAGTTCAAAGTCTGACAAAACTGACTGCGGGGACTCTGGCCTGGTCTCGTTAAACAAGGTTTCCAGACACAAATCAGTGCCCTCCCAGTCTGAAACTGATGATTCTGGTGTAAACGACCTGTGCCTCGACAAATCCACATCGTGGCCGATGTGGGTGGATCTGAACTGAGGGACAGGTGAGTCAGGAGAGAGGGGCCTGAGTTCACTTTGAGACACCACCGACTCGGGAGAATGCGGCCTTAACTCGGTAGCCCAATGGTCCGTGGAGGTGTCAGCGCACTCTGTGTCTGACAACACTGACGGAGACCAACAAGGTGTAGATTCAAACTGTTCACAGCTCAACAAAGCCTCTGCTTGTTTGTCATGCGTACAGCCCCGAACAACATCTGCATACGTTAGAGGTCTTTCAGCAGACGGTGGTTGGGATGCGGACACAGTTACTTTTGTGCCTTCAATCTGTGAAGTAAGCGAATCGGGCGAATCTGCTCTGTTGTCGTCAAACAACTCCTCGAGACAAAACGTGGAATACTCAACATCTGACAGTGTTGAAAGAGGTGACACTGGTCTACTCCCAGAGTACCGTAAGTAATAGTTACAATGTTGACTCGTCACCTGGCCAAATGTAATTTGAGGAGACAAAGGTGGCTGCTCAACCGATGCCACAGATTCTGGTGAGGACGCTCGAAAGTCTACCAACCAGTCCTGCAGGAGCAAAAAGTCAAAATCGGAAGACACGGATTCCGGTGACAGGGCCCTGCTACTAAACAACTTCTCAAGTTCAAAGTCTGACAAAACTGACTGCGGGGACTCTGGCCTGGTCTCGTTAAACAAGGTTTCCAGACACAAATCAGTGCCCTCCCAGTCTGAAACTGATGATTCTGGTGTAAACGACCTGTGCCTCGACAAATCCACATCGTGGCCGATGTAGGTGGATCTGAACTGGGGGACAGGTGAGTCAGGAGATAGGGGCCTGAGTTCACTTTGAGACACCACCGACTCGGGAGAATGCGGCCTTAACTCGGTAGCCCAATGGTCCGTGGAGGTGTCAGCACACTCTGTGTCTGACAACATTGACGGAGACCAACAAGGTGTAGATTCAAACTGTTCACAGCTCAACAAAGCCCCTGCTTGTTTGTCATGCGTACAGCCCCGAACAACATCTGCATATGTTAGAGGTCTTTCAGCAGACGGTGGTTGGGATGCGGACACAGTTACTTTTGTGCCTTCAATCTGTGAAGTAAGCGAATCGGGCGAATCTGCTCTGTTGTCGTCAAACAACTCCTCGAGACAAAACGTGGAATACTCAACATCTGACAGTGTTGAAAGAGGTGACACTGGTCTACTCCCAGAGTACCGTAAGTAATAGTTACAATGTTGACTCGTCACCTGGCCAAATGTAATTTGAGGAGACAAAGGTGGCTGCTCAACCGATGCCACAGATTCTGGTGAGGACGCTCGAAAGTCTACCAACCAGTCCTGCAGGAGCAAAAAGTCAAAATCGGAAGACACGGATTCCGGTGACAAGGCTCTGCTACTAAACAACTTCTCAAGTTCAAAGTCTGACAAAACTGACTGCGGGGACTCTGGCCTGGTCTCGTTAAACAAGGTTTCCAGACACAAATCAGTGCCCTCCCAGTCTGAAACTGATGATTCTGGTGTAAACGACCTGTGCCTCGACAAATCCACATCGTGGCCGATGTGGGTGGATCTGAACTGAGGGACAGGTGAGTCAGGAGAGAGGGGCCTGAGTTCACTTTGAGACACCACCGACTCGGGAGAATGCGGCCTTAACTCGGTAGCCCAATGGTCCGTGGAGGTGTCAGCGCACTCTGTGTCTGACAACACTGACGGAGACCAACAAGGTGTAGATTCAAACTGTTCACAGCTCAACAAAGCCTCTGCTTGTTTGTCATGCGTACAGCCCCGAACAACATCTGCATACGTTAGAGGTCTTTCAGCAGACGGTGGTTGGGATGCGGACACAGTTACTTTTGTGCCTTCAATCTGTGAAGTAAGCGAATCGGGCGAATCTGCTCTGTCGTCGTCAAACAACTCCTCGAGACAAAACGTGGAATACTCAACATCTGACAGTGTTGAAAGAGGTGACACTGGTCTACTCCCAGAGTACCGTAAGTAATAGTTACAATGTTGACTCGTCACCTGGCCAAATGTAATTTGAGGAGACAAAGGTGGCTGCTCAACCGATGCCACAGATTCTGGTGAGGACGCTCGAAAGTCTACCAACCAGTCCTGCAGGAGCAAAAAGTCAAAATCGGAAGACACGGATTCCGGTGACAGGGCCCTGCTACTAAACAACTTCTCAAGTTCAAAGTCTGACAAAACTGACTGCGGGGACTCTGGCCTGGTCTCGTTAAACAAGGTTTCCAGACACAAATCAGTGCCCTCCCAGTCTGAAACTGATGATTCTGGTGTAAACGACCTGTGCCTCGACAAATCCACATCGTGGCCGATGTAGGTGGATCTGAACTGGGGGACAGGTGAGTCAGGAGATAGGGGCCTGAGTTCACTTTGAGACACCACCGACTCGGGAGAATGCGGCCTTAACTCGGTAGCCCAATGGTCCGTGGAGGTGTCAGCGCACTCTGTGTCTGACAACATTGACGGAGACCAACAAGGTGTAGATTCAAACTGTTCACAGCTCAACAAAGCCCCTGCTTGTTTGTCATGCGTACAGCCCCGAACAACATCTGCATATGTTAGAGGTCTTTCAGCAGACGGTGGTTGGGATGCGGACACAGTTACTTTTGTGCCTTCAATCTGTGAAGTAAGCGAATCGGGCGAATCTGCTCTGTTGTCGTCAAACAACTCCTCGAGACAAAACGTGGAATACTCAACATCTGACAGTGTTGAAAGAGGTGACACTGGTCTACTCCCAGAGTACCGTAAGTAATAGTTACAATGTTGACTCGTCACCTGGCCAAATGTAATTTGAGGAGACAAAGGTGGCTGCTCAACCGATGCCACAGATTCTGGTGAGGACGCTCGAAAGTCTACCAACCAGTCCTGCAGGAGCAAAAAGTCAAAATCGGAAGACACGGATTCCGGTGACAAGGCTCTGCTACTAAACAACTTCTCAAGTTCAAAGTCTGACAAAACTGACTGCGGGGACTCTGGCCTGGTCTCGTTAAACAAGGTTTCCAGACACAAATCAGTGCCCTCCCAGTCTGAAACTGATGATTCTGGTGTAAACGACCTGTGCCTCGACAAATCCACATCGTGGCCGATGTGGGTGGATCTGAACTGAGGGACAGGTGAGTCAGGAGAGAGGGGCCTGAGTTCACTTTGAGACACCACCGACTCGGGAGAATGCGGCCTTAACTCGGTGGCCCAATGGTCCGTGGAGGTGTCAGCGCACTCTGTGTCTGACAACACTGACGGAGACCAACAAGGTGTAGATTCAAACTGTTCACAGCTCAACAAAGCCCCTGCTTGTTTGTCATGCGTACAGCCCCGAACAACATCTGCATATGTTAGAGGTCTTTCAGCAGACGGTGGTTGGGATGCGGACACAGTTACTTTTGTGCCTTCAATCTGTGAAGTAAGCGAATCGGGCGAATCTGCTCTGTTGTCGTCAAACAACTCCTCGAGACAAAACGTGGAATACTCAACATCTGACAGTGTTGAAAGAGGTGACACTGGTCTACTCCCAGAGTACCGTAAGTAATAGTTACAATGTTGACTCGTCACTTGGCCAAATGTAATTTGAGGAGACAAAGGTGGCTGCTCAACCGATGCCAGAGATTCTGGTGAGGACGCTCGAAAGTCTACCAACCAGTCCTGCAGGAGCAAAAAGTCAAAATCGGAAGAGACGGATTCCGGTGACAGGGCCCTGCTACTAAACAACTTCTCAAGTTCAAAGTCTGACAAAACTGACTGCGGGGACTCTGGCCTGGTCTCGTTAAACAAGGTTTCCAGACACAAATCAGTGCCCTCCCAGTCTGAAACTGATGATTCTGGTGTAAACGACCTGTGCCTCGACAAATCCACATCGTGGCCGATGTGGGTGGATCTGAACTGGGGGACAGGTGAGTCAGGAGATAGGGGCCTGAGTTCACTTTGAGACACCACCGACTCGGGAGAATGCGGCCTTAACTCGGTGGCCCAATGGTCCGTGGAGGTGTCAGCGCACTCTGTGTCTGACAACACTGACGGAGACCAACAAGGTGTAGATTCAAACTGTTCACAGCTCAACAAAGCCTCTGCTTGTTTGTCATGCGTACAGCCCCGAACAACATCTGCATATGTTAGAGGTCTTTCAGCAGACGGTGGTTGGGATGTGGACACAGTTACTTTTGTGCCTTCAATCTGTGAAGTAAGCGAATCGGGCGAATCTGCTCTGTTGTCGTCAAACAACTCCTCGAGACAAAACGTGGAATACTCAACATCTGACAGTGTTGAAAGAGGTGACACTGGTCTACTCCCAGAGTACCGTAAGTAATAGTTACAATGTTGACTCGTCACCTGGCCAAATGTAATTTGAGGAGACAAAGGTGGCTGCTCAACCGATGCCACAGATTCTGGTGAGGACGCTCGAAAGTCTACCAACCAGTCCTGCAGGAGCAAAAAGTCAAAATCGGAAGACACGGATTCCGGTGACAAGGCTCTGCTACTAAACAACTTCTCAAGTTCAAAGTCTGACAAAACTGACTGCGGGGACTCTGGCCTGGTCTCGTTAAACAAGGTTTCCAGACACAAATCAGTGCCCTCCCAGTCTGAAACTGATGATTCTGGTGTAAACGACCTGTGCCTCGACAAATCCACATCGTGGCCGATGTGGGTGGATCTGAACTGAGGGACAGGTGAGTCAGGAGAGAGGGGCCTGAGTTCACTTTGAGACACCACCGACTCGGGAGAATGCGGCCTTAACTCGGTAGCCCAATGGTCCGTGGAGGTGTCAGCGCACTCTGTGTCTGACAACACTGACGGAGACCAACAAGGTGTAGATTCAAACTGTTCACAGCTCAACAAAGCCTCTGCTTGTTTGTCATGCGTACAGCCCCGAACAACATCTGCATACGTTAGAGGTCTTTCAGCAGACGGTGGTTGGGATGCGGACACAGTTACTTTTGTGCCTTCAATCTGTGAAGTAAGCGAATCGGGCGAATCTGCTCTGTCGTCGTCAAACAACTCCTTGAGACAAAACGTGGAATACTCAACATCTGACAGTGTTGAAAGAGGTGACACTGGTCTACTCCCAGAGTACCGTAAGTAATAGTTACAATGTTGACTCGTCACCTGGCCAAATGTAATTTGAGGAGACAAAGGTGGCTGCTCAACCGATGCCACAGATTCTGGTGAGGACGCTCGAAAGTCTACCAACCAGTCCTGCAGGAGCAAAAAGTCAAAATCGGAAGACACGGATTCCGGTGACAGGGCCCTGCTACTAAACAACTTCTCAAGTTCAAAGTCTGACAAAACTGACTGCGGGGACTCTGGCCTGGTCTCGTTAAACAAGGTTTCCAGACACAAATCAGTGCCCTCCCAGTCTGAAACTGATGATTCTGGTGTAAACGACCTGTGCCTCGACAAATCCACATCGTGGCCGATGTAGGTGGATCTGAACTGGGGGACAGGTGAGTCAGGAGATAGGGGCCTGAGTTCACTTTGAGACACCACCGACTCGGGAGAATGCGGCCTTAACTCGGTAGCCCAATGGTCCGTGGAGGTGTCAGCGCACTCTGTGTCTGACAACATTGACGGAGACCAACAAGGTGTAGATTCAAACTGTTCACAGCTCAACAAAGCCCCTGCTTGTTTGTCATGCGTACAGCCCCGAACAACATCTGCATATGTTAGAGGTCTTTCAGCAGACGGTGGTTGGGATGCGGACACAGTTACTTTTGTGCCTTCAATCTGTGAAGTAAGCGAATCGGGCGAATCTGCTCTGTTGTCGTCAAACAACTCCTCGAGACAAAACGTGGAATACTCAACATCTGACAGTGTTGAAAGAGGTGACACTGGTCTACTCCCAGAGTACCGTAAGTAATAGTTACAATGTTGACTCGTCACCTGGCCAAATGTAATTTGAGGAGACAAAGGTGGCTGCTCAACCGATGCCACAGATTCTGGTGAGGACGCTCGAAAGTCTACCAACCAGTCCTGCAGGAGCAAAAAGTCAAAATCGGAAGACACGGATTCCGGTGACAAGGCTCTGCTACTAAACAACTTCTCAAGTTCAAAGTCTGACAAAACTGACTGCGGGGACTCTGGCCTGGTCTCGTTAAACAAGGTTTCCAGACACAAATCAGTGCCCTCCCAGTCTGAAACTGATGATTCTGGTGTAAACGACCTGTGCCTCGACAAATCCACATCGTGGCCGATGTGGGTGGATCTGAACTGAGGGACAGGTGAGTCAGGAGAGAGGGGCCTGAGTTCACTTTGAGACACCACCGACTCGGGAGAATGCGGCCTTAACTCGGTGGCCCAATGGTCCGTGGAGGTGTCAGCGCACTCTGTGTCTGACAACACTGACGGAGACCAACAAGGTGTAGATTCAAACTGTTCACAGCTCAACAAAGCCCCTGCTTGTTTGTCATGCGTACAGCCCCGAACAACATCTGCATATGTTAGAGGTCTTTCAGCAGACGGTGGTTGGGATGCGGACACAGTTACTTTTGTGCCTTCAATCTGTGAAGTAAGCGAATCGGGCGAATCTGCTCTGTTGTCGTCAAACAACTCCTCGAGACAAAACGTGGAATACTCAACATCTGACAGTGTTGAAAGAGGTGACACTGGTCTACTCCCAGAGTACCGTAAGTAATAGTTACAATGTTGACTCGTCACTTGGCCAAATGTAATTTGAGGAGACAAAGGTGGCTGCTCAACCGATGCCAGAGATTCTGGTGAGGACGCTCGAAAGTCTACCAACCAGTCCTGCAGGAGCAAAAAGTCAAAATCGGAAGAGACGGATTCCGGTGACAGGGCCCTGCTACTAAACAACTTCTCAAGTTCAAAGTCTGACAAAACTGACTGCGGGGACTCTGGCCTGGTCTCGTTAAACAAGGTTTCCAGACACAAATCAGTGCCCTCCCAGTCTGAAACTGATGATTCTGGTGTAAACGACCTGTGCCTCGACAAATCCACATCGTGGCCGATGTGGGTGGATCTGAACTGGGGGACAGGTGAGTCAGGAGATAGGGGCCTGAGTTCACTTTGAGACACCACCGACTCGGGAGAATGCGGCCTTAACTCGGTGGCCCAATGGTCCGTGGAGGTGTCAGCGCACTCTGTGTCTGACAACACTGACGGAGACCAACAAGGTGTAGATTCAAACTGTTCACAGCTCAACAAAGCCTCTGCTTGTTTGTCATGCGTACAGCCCCGAACAACATCTGCATACGTTAGAGGTCTTTCAGCAGACGGTGGTTGGGATGCGGACACAGTTACTTTTGTGCCTTCAATCTGTGAAGTAAGCGAATCGGGCGAATCTGCTCTGTTGTCGTCAAACAACTCCTCGAGACAAAACGTGGAATACTCAACATCTGACAGTGTTGAAAGAGGTGACACTGGACTACTCCCAGAGTACCGTAAGTAATAGTTACAATGTTGACTCGTCACCTGGCCAAATGTAATTTGAGGAGACAAAGGTGGCTGCTCAACCGATGCCACAGATTCTGGTGAGGACGCTCGAAAGTCTACCAACCAGTCCTGTAGGAGCAAAAAGTCAAAATCGGAAGACACGGATTCCGGTGACAAGGCTCTGCTACTAAACAACTTCTCAAGTTCAAAGTCTGACAAAACTGACTGCGGGGACTCTGGCCTGGTCTCGTTAAACAAGGTTTCCAGACACAAATCAGTGCCCTCCCAGTCTGAAACTGATGATTCTGGTGTAAACGACCTGTGCCTCGACAAATCCACATCGTGGCCGATGTGGGTGGATCTGAACTGGGGGACAGGTGAGTCAGGAGATAGGGGCCTGAGTTCACTTTGAGACACCACCGACTCGGGAGAATGCGGCCTTAACTCGGTGGCCCAATGGTCCGTGGAGGTGTCAGCGCACTCTGTGTCTGACAACACTGACGGAGACCAACAAGGTGTAGATTCAAACTGTTCACAGCTCAACAAAGCCTCTGCTTGTTTGTCATGCGTACAGCCCCGAACAACATCTGCATACGTTAGAGGTCTTTCAGCAGACGGTGGTTGGGATGCGGACACAGTTACTTTTGTGCCTTCAATCTGTGAAGTAAGCGAATTGGGCGAATCTGCTCTGTTGTCGCCAAACAACTCCTCGAGACAAAACGTGGAATACTCAACATCTGACAGTGTTGAAAGAGGTGACACTGGTCTACTCCCAGAGTACCGTAAGTAATAGTTACAATGTTGACTCGTCACCTGGCCAAATGTAATTTGAGGAGACAAAGGTGGCTGCTCAACCGATGCCACAGATTCTGGTGAGGACGCTCGAAAGTCTACCAACCAGTCCTGCAGGAGCAAAAAGTCAAAATCGGAAGACACGGATTCCGGTGACAGGGCCCTGCTACTAAACAACTTCTCAAGTTCAAAGTCTGACAAAACTGACTGCGGGGACTCTGGCCTGGTCTCGTTAAACAAGGTTTCCAGACACAAATCAGTGCCCTCCCAGTCTGAAACTGATGATTCTGGTGTAAACGACCTGTGCCTCGACAAATCCACATCGTGGCCGATGTGGGTGGATCTGAACTGGGGGACAGGTGAGTCAGGAGATAGGGGCCTGAGTTCACTTTGAGACACCACCGACTCGGGAGAATGCGGCCTTAACTCGGTGGCCCAATGGTCCGTGGAGGTGTCAGCGCACTCTGTGTCTGACAACACTGACGGAGACCAACAAGGTGTAGATTCAAACTGTTCACAGCTCAACAAAGCCTCTGCTTGTTTGTCATGCGTACAGCCCCGAACAACATCTGCATACGTTAGAGGTCTTTCAGCAGACAGTGGTTGGGATGCGGACACAGTTACTTTTGTGCCGTCAATCTGTGAAGTAAGCGAATCGGGCGAATCTGCTCTGTTGTCGTCAAACAACTCCTCGAGACAAAACGTGGAATACTCAACATCTGACAGTGTTGAAAGAGGTGACACTGGTCTACTCCCAGAGTACCGTAAGTAATAGTTACAATGTTGACTCGTCACCTGGCCAAATGTAATTTGAGGAGACAAAGGTGGCTGCTCAACCGATGCCACAGATTCTGGTGAGGACGCTCGAAAGTCTACCAACCAGTCCTGCAGGAGCAAAAAGTCAAAATCGGAAGACACGGATTCCGGTGACAAGGCTCTGCTACTAAACAACTTCTCAAGTTCAAAGTCTGACAAAACTGACTGCGGGGACTCTGGCCTGGTCTCGTTAAACAAGGTTTCCAGACACAAATCAGTGCCCTCCCAGTCTGAAACTGATGATTCTGGTGTAAACGACCTGTGCCTCGACAAATCCACATCGTGGCCGATGTGGGTGGATCTGAACTGGGGGACAGGTGAGTCAGGAGATAGGGGCCTGAGTTCACTTTGAGACACCACCGACTCGGGAGAATGCGGCCTTAACTCGGTGGCCCAATGGTCCGTGGAGGTGTCAGCGCACTCTGTGTCTGACAACACTGACGGAGACCAACAAGGTGTAGATTCAAACTGTTCACAGCTCAACAAAGCCTCTGCTTGTTTGTCATGCGTACAGCCCCGAACAACATCTGCATACGTTAGAGGTCTTTCAGCAGACGGTGGTTGGGATGCGGACACAGTTACTTTTGTGCCTTCAATCTGTGAAGTAAGCGAATTGGGCGAATCTGCTCTGTTGTCGCCAAACAACTCCTCGAGACAAAACGTGGAATACTCAACATCTGACAGTGTTGAAAGAGGTGACACTGGTCTACTCCCAGAGTACCGTAAGTAATAGTTACAATGTTGACTCGTCACCTGGGCAAATGTAATTTGAGGAGACAAAGGTGGCTGCTCAACCGATGCCACAGATTCTGGTGAGGACGCTCGAAAGTCTACCAACCAGTCCTGCAGGAGCAAAAAGTCAAAATCGGAAGACACGGATTCCGGTGACAAGGCTCTGCTACTAAACAACTTCTCAAGTTCAAAGTCTGACAAAACTGACTGCGGGGACTCTGGCCTGGTCTCGTTAAACAAGGTTTCCAGACACAAATCAGTGCCCTCCCAGTCTGAAACTGATGATTCTGGTGTAAACGACCTGTGCCTCGACAAATCCACATCGTGGCCGATGTGGGTGGATCTGAACTGAGGGACAGGTGAGTCAGGAGATAGGGGCCTTAGTTCACTTTGAGACACCACCGACTCGGGAGAATGCGGCCTTAACTCGGTAGCCCAATGGTCCGTGGAGGTGTCAGCGCACTCTGTGTCTGACAACACTGACGGAGACCAACAAGGTGTAGATTCAAACTGTTCACAGCTCAACAAAGCCTCTGCTTGTTTGTCATGCGTACAGCCCCGAACAACATCTGCATACGTTAGAGGTCTTTCAGCAGACAGTGGTTGGGATGCGGACACAGTTACTTTTGTGCCGTCAATCTGTGAAGTAAGCGAATCGGGCGAATCTGCTCTGTTGTCGTCAAACAACTCCTCGAGACAAAACGTGGAATACTCAACATCTGACAGTGTTGAAAGAGGTGACACTGGTCGACTCCCAGAGTACCCTAAGTAATAGTTACAATGTTGACTCGTCACTTGGCCAAATGTAATTTGAGGAGACAAAGGTGGCTGCTCAACCGATGCCACAGATTCTGGTGAGGACGCTCGAAAGTCTACCAACCAGTCCTGCAGGAGCAAGAAGTCAAAATTGGAAGACACGGATTCCGGTGACAGGGCCCTGCTACTAAACAACTTCTCAAGTTCAAAGTCTGACAAAACTGACTGCGGGGACTCTGGCCTGGTCTCGTTAAACAAGGTTTCCAGACACAAATCAGTGCCCTCCCAGTCTGAAACTGATGATTCTGGTGTAAACGACCTGTGCCTCGACAAATCCACATCATGGCCGATGTGGGTGGATCTGAACTGAGGGACAGGTGAGTCAGGAGATAGGGGCCTGAGTTCACTTTGAGACACCACCGACTCGGGAGAATGCGGCCTTAACTCGGTGGCCCAATGGTCCGTGGAGGTGTCAGCGCACTCTGTGTCTGACAACACTGACGGAGACCAACAAGGTGTAGATTCAAACTGTTCACAGCTCAACAAAGCCTCTGCTTGTTTGTCATGCGTACAGCCCCGAACAACATCTGCATACGTTAGAGGTCTTTCAGCAGACGGTGGTTGGGATGCGGACACAGTTACTTTTGTGCCTTCAATCTGTGAAGTAAGCGAATCGGGCGAATCTGCTCTGTTGTCGTCAAACAACTCCTCGAGACAAAACGTGGAATACTCAACATCTGACAGTGTTGAAAGAGGTGACACTGGTCTACTCCCAGAGTACCGTAAGTAATAGTTACAATGTTGACTCGTCACCTGGCCAAATGTAATTTGAGGAGACAAAGGTGGCTGCTCAACCGATGCCACAGATTCTGGTGAGGACGCTCGAAAGTCTACCAACCAGTCCTGCAGGAGCAAAAAGTCAAAATCGGACGACACGGATTCTGGTGACAGGGCCCTGCTACTAATGTCTGCCAAAGCTGCTAATATTGGAGAATCCTGTATTGTTTCATCATATTGTTTTTCAAGGAAGATATTATTATATAATGTTCCATAACAGTCCAATATATCCATGCTTGATATATTGGACTGTGGACTTAATTTGGTCTTTCCACCTTCAAATATTTTATAATTGCACTCTGTGTTTGAAGTTTCAAGAAAGGAACTTTTTGATGTTGGAGTCATTTCATTTGTAAACTCTAAAATGTATCTCGGCCTTTCCACCAACTTGAAGACAATTGGTTTGGATAATGATCCATTTCCGAATAGTTGGGAAGTTTCCACTGATTGTTCCTGATGTTTCTGATATGAGTAAGTCTTTCTTCTCAATGAGTCTTTCAGCCAATCCAAACTTGGGGACTTTCTCATTTCTTTGTTGTTTGTGGTGTGTTGTGTCATGTTTGTTGGATCATTATTTGACTGGCCTGGTGATGGTATGTATTCATGGGATTGTGGTTCCAATTTAGAAAACCAGTAATCAAGATAAGATTGATTATTTTCCCCCACTGTTTCTGGGGCTTCAGATAACAGTGACCCTACTTGAAAGAATTGTTTGTTTTTACTTGAACAGCTTGAATCTTCACTATGGATACTTTTGTCATCTGAATGTGTATGATACATTGCATTAGAAACAACCTTTTGTTCATCTGTTTCTCTTGTTCTTTTTTCATCCCACCATTCATCAAGAGGAGATGAAAGAACATTCATAGAATACTGCTCATAATCATAATCAAATTGCATATGTTTGTACTGTGAACCTGACAAACATAGTGGGCAATAACCATTTGATGTGAGCAATTCCTGACTGTCAGGGGAACTGTGATTTGAATCAACATATTCTGGTGTCAAGGGCCTGCCCTGACCCATTTCCTCACTACAGACTGTTTTGCACAGGGTTGACATCTTTGCTGGTGAAGGCAGACTTCCTCCTGAATATTGTAAATAATAATCACAATATTGATTCATAAGTTGAGCACGGACAGGTTCTGAGAGCAAGAGTTCGAGAAATGAAAAACTGCACTGAGAAGTCTGAGATTCTGGTGTAGATGGTAGACAATCATTATCATCAGATCCATGTCCATGAATAGATATAATTGGATCAGTTGAAGATGCTCTTTTATCAGGATTAACATCTTTATGTAAAAATTTATCATACTCAATATCTGATGTCCCAGGTGAAAATGCTCTGAACTCTCCCTTTATCTCCACACCTTCACTCAGTTGATGATAGTTAGGGGACTGAGAGTCAAGAGGCAATGGTCTATACTCATTCCAAGATTCAAGGGATTCAGAAATTACAGCAGCGGAGAAATCTTTCAAACCACTAAGTGGTTCAGGCTTATCTGTGTGTGACTGATGGGGGTGTAATATATGTTCAGTGAAATAAATTGTACCTTCATATGTACTACATGCATCAGACAATGGAGACAGTGCCCGGCTATCATCCAATATACTGTAAAAGTCTGAGAATAAGACCCCTTTGTCCCCCCGAGGAGAGTCAGGTGACATTGCCCTATAATCACTAATTGACATTACAGATTCTGGGGATGACATTCTAGGTATGGAGTCATTAAATATCCATGCCTCTGCCGGGAAGAGATCCCTTTCATTGACAGGTGAAAGTGAACCACAATGCTTCTCAGATTCTAAAGAATCAGGGGTCAAAGGGCTATACTCTCTAAAAGTTAAAGGTAATGCCACATCTTGTTCAGGTGATTGTGGCGTGAGATTGGTGATAGGCAGGAAAAGGCTGGAAGAGGCAATCTTTGGCTCAGAGAAGTAGGATGTCTTTTCCCTGACTATGACATGGTCATTATCTGAACTAACAGAACAGCAAGTATGGTACCTATCAGTTGAGTCACAAGCCATGTGAGCTGGGTCATTGGTTGTCAGACTGTGTGGCAATATGGTCTTTGGTACCCTCATTTTGAATGGTTTCACCATGCTGTACTTAGCGGTTGCAGTTGACTGGACATCAACACTATCATCGATGAAGGGCATGTTATTTGGGTACCCATCACTGTGTACTTGAGGTTTTGTCTTTTCTTCCTTGTTTGACTTGAAGAGTTGGAAGCTTGTGTCCACACATGAAACTGGCGGAATCTTGTCATGACCATACGGTACTTTTAAGAATTGGGCTGTGACCTCACCACACTTCTGAGAGAGCCTGTGGTTTTGATCTACACATGTGTCTGTGGCATCTTCAGTCATGGCCAGAGTTGCTTGATGATCCTCTGGTGGCAATGCTAACAGGCTTGGATTAGAGATTCTTTTGACAATGGTTTTAGCTGACTCTGTATCGCCAAGCTGTAGTGAGTAGCTAAACTCATTATAAAGTTCACTAAAGTCAGTCTCAGCTTGGTCTGACTCTGATAGACTCAGACTAAAGTCTCTGACAGATATAGATGATGATAACTTCAGAATTTCAGGTGACTGCTCTTGCCCATTGTCACAACCAAAGTGCTTCAATGGTAAGGTTTGGCTGAAATCATCTTTGACTTGGCCCTCAGTGTCACCTTGGAACAGCCTGATGAAATGAACTTCAACACTGCAGCAACTTTTCTGGTCTTTCACTTTAGAGTCATAAGCCTTAATTGTTTGGCTTCCCAATGCTGCTTCTTTTGAAGTGGGAAGCGTACTTACTTGCTCATCCGAGTTGTTGTAACATGTAGGTTCAGGTGTAATTACATCCTCAGAGGTCCACAGGTTAGGGTTCAATTCACTGTAAAACAAAAAGAACGCTAGTCACAAAATATGACTTTGCATGAACATGTTAAATCAAGGCCCTAATCTAAAAAGATTAAAAGAGGAACACCCACAAACAATGGGTGTAAGGCAAATAACTGCACCTGCTATGTTCTATGTAAGTGTCAGCATGTGGCATTGTTCTATTTCCTACCATTATCATGCTGGGAAATATTGACCTCCAGAAAGACAGTAGTTTTGACTACTTGATTATGTCTTTATGTCTGTATGACATGTCTGTTGTGTGCTATGGATCTCAATTGAAGTTGGACAAATGAAGTGACTCCACATTACATTGTTTATACATCTTGCAGATTCAGGAATCATTACATCATCATGAATAACTTACTGTGGGATCTCAAGCTCCTCCAACAGGTCCCCATGCATGCTTTCTGAGTGGGTATGTCCAACAGGCTCTGCCCAGGAAGGAATATCCAGTAGGGAAGCAACTGAGAGGTCCTCTTCAGAAACAGCTGGGGGTGGTCTGCGATCTGACTCCACCCTTCTCACGACTCTGGGGCTGTCTGTATCCTCTTGCACTGAAGATAGGGCTACTGATACTGAAAAACACACACGATGAATAGGAATGCAAGAAAACACAAATAGAAATTCAAAATTGCTGAATTGAGTGTTTAAAAGTGTTGCTACCTTCACTGTGGTCCAGTGTCTTCTCTATCTCTGCATAGGTTCTAGACGTTTGCTCTTGAACTGACTTGTTCATCTGGGTTTCAATAAGATGGACGATGTCCATTCGGTTGATCTTGGTTAGTCTCTTAATCAGACAGTCCTCTGTGGAAGAATGTGAGATTACACTGAATCTGCAATATGAATATAGGTCTACTATATACACAAATCAACCAATAGATTCAAAACCAAAGATAAAATGCATTCATTGAACAGGGTGTGCTCACACAATTACCCTAAGTGTATCAATGTAAAAAAGATAGTAAAGTCTTCACTATTTTCAAACAATTATGAAACATTCACAAGATTTGAAGTACTGCATTGACAATTATGAGTAAAATGTAAATTGAAATCTTTTAGACTAAAATGGTACCTGTGGCATGTTTACCTTCCCGCTCAACCCAGCGCTGCAACAAGGCATGGCTCTGCTCTTGGAGGGAATTAGGATTCTCTGTTCTCACTAATTGAATATCATCCTCACTGAATTCCAGTTCTCTTGCCAGCTCTGGGGTTATAGATAACAAAACAAGGGATAAAAAATGTAAAAGAATTCAGAATCATATTTTTTGTGCTTTGCTGCTAGATAGTCCTTTATAGCATTTTCAGCAATCCCCCAGTTCTGCTTACAAATATATCAGTTTGAATTCAAATTAAGTAAACCACATATTGCTTTTCTTGAAAATGCATACTATTAAATAATTTGAAATTTAGATTTAAAACAGAAATTAATTATATTATTTGACAGCTTACCTGTCCAGCTGAAGCCAAGAAGATCTGCAATGATAGCCAGTGTCTCTTCTTTCCTGTCAGCATCATCCTGCCAATCCACTAAAGAATGCCGCCAAAGCCAAACATTAAATTTTCATATCATGGCCTGCAGTTCAAGGTGTAAATTACATCTCAAAGTAAATTTTTTATAACACTGCAGGTACCAGTAACGTAAAATATTATCTATAAGTGTAGATGTATAATATTATTTTCTGAGGACACTATGTTATGGGCTGTAATACTCTGAAATTAATCATGGATCTGTGATGGTGGCTTGGATGATGACATAAATCAACATAAACTGGAATTTATGGACTATGATTATTTGGTCACAATTTCAATCATTAATGTAAGCAATGGTATTAATGTGCTGATTAAGCAAAGTGCAAGCAAATATTAGTAATGCTGTATTAGTTGTGGAAGTCTTCAGCAAAACTGCTAAACGAACCTCACCATTCAATCTTGAGATTGCATATACACTAACACAGATGGAAAAGTAACTTGCCGACAAACAAACATCACAACACACACACACACACACACACACACACACACACACACACACACACACTCACAAAAAAAAAACACAGACAAATCACAATGCCGGGTGGAACAAGACAAACACACATGAAAACTACACAACATGACTAATGGTGACAATCTGTTCTTAGGAAGAGGAATAAGGGTCTTGCAGCCGAGAAGAGATAGAAAAGCAAAAGCCAATGTAGGTCCAGCCATACCTGACGGATATTTTGGAGTTTGGTCATCGGTGATTCTCTGTATCTGAGTTTCCACCGTGTCATCCCAGGTAGGCCTTGATTCAAATACATCCTCTGTCCCAGAAGAGGATTGCACACCTGGCAATGGATTGCCATCAAAGTCGGAACTATGTGATGCTGGGATCTCATATGAGAAAATAACAGAATCTGGACTCCTGTGACTAGCACTGCTGATATCATCAGTATCCAAAGAAGACCTAACAGATGTTTCTGTAGTCTTAGAGACTTGGATTTCTTTCTTTTGGGGAGAGGAGGAAGAGATCCTATGAGCTAGAGGTTTCTGTTCCGTCATGACAAGAAGTTTGGAAGGGGAAAAGCTGGATTTATGAGTGGGATCCCTACTGTCGGAGTAACTCCTACTGTCTTTATTGGGGGCTTTACTTGTGTCACTATCGGCCTCAGATCTAGTCCTACGATCCAAGGCTGAGTTTTTTTCTTCTTTTCTTTGAACATGATCAAGCTCAGATATCTGTGAGTCTTTTGAGATTATTTCTGATTTCAAATTGCGAACCTCTTTTATTGTGCTACTTGGTTTGATTGCCAAAGGTGGGAATGCTGGGATGCCATTCTGTGCAGCTGAGAGACACATCTCTATGACTGAGCACTGGTCCTCTTCATCTTCCTCCTCCTCCTCATCATTAGAAGAGTCTGGGGAATTGTGGCTCTGCTCTGAGTACACTGCATGGCCAACTGTGGATGTGTCTGATTGAAGGTCAGCTATGGTAGAGTCTAGATAGCCTAGACCAAGGCTTTCAAGGCTTTCAACCTCACTTTGATCACCGGTTAATCTGTCCAAATCATTAGGGGAACCAAGCTGAACCTCTATGGAGCTGCCAAGATCAGCTTCAGAAAGTGGCTTTTCATTCTCTGTCTTGTTACTTGAGGTTTTGGTGAGCGTTCTGGGTTTGGGAGTAGGAATTTTGTTATTATCACCCTGAGTCAGAGATGATTTTTGGATATCTTGAAGGGTTGTGTCAGTAATAGAATCACTATCATCTGAAGTTACAGACATTCTGGCTGACTGATCTTCCCCAGTCTCCACTGGCACAACCTCATCAACTGGATGTTCCCCCATATGAAGAAGTGCATAACCGTCCTCTTCTTCATCAAAGCTTCTTCTTGTCATATCAATAGCTCCCCCTCTCGTCATTTCAAACAGCTTCCCCTCTTGAAACTGAAACGGATCAGGGCTTGTCTCATCACCTGGGGTTTGAACGGGTGTTTTATAAGGTGTTTGTATGTCTTCTGCTGGACAAAGATGAATCTGTTTCTCAGCCTCAACTTCTGCATCAAAGGCTTCAACATTGTCACCCTCACGATATGGGAATATATTTTCTAGTTCTTTAGCACACATTATAGCCTGAGGTCTGTTGATAGAATCTAAATCAACTGTCATTGGTAACTTAACTTCATCTTCATCTGGATGGCACTCATCTGTCACACAGCTGGAAAAATGTGTGTCATTCACTGTGGAATGGTCATCTTCTGTGGCATCTTCATCTTTATGTATTTGAGCTGCTCTTTCTGCTAAAAGTGGCACAGATTTCTCACTTACTGGATGAGGTTCCTCAGTTGATTGAGTAGTTTTTAGTTGTGACTGAATTTCTACCTTATCTATAATCCTCAAGGTAATATCTGTTGTCTCACTAAGTGTGTGAATGTCGTCTGTCACACTCTCTGTCCTCTGTTCAGAGGTTTTGTGTAGTGTATCCTGTGATAAAGAGTGTTTAACTGGGCCAAATTTTAGATTTAGCTCATTGTCTTTGTGATCACCTGTTTCTAAAGATGTGTCTCTCTTCATTTTAGCCTCCTGTTCCATCTCCTCAAATGTTTTGATCTTTGCAGCCATTTTAAACATCTCCTCTTCTGGGGTGAATTGTTTATTAGTGGTATCATCCCCACTTTCATCTGTGTCAAGAGAATCTTGCCTTATGAGCATGTGAAGATTCTCAATGTCACAAATTTTGGTGTCAGAGGACATGTTGCCATCAGTTAGTGTCATTGCTGAGTTGGAATATTTGTCTTCTTTAATTTCATTTTCCCTTTGGATATTTTCATCAGTGTTCTCTTTTTCATCATGGTCACTTCCATCCCTTTTATATTTGTCATTAGCAAAACATGCTTTGAGCTGAGAAGCATAATCCTCATACACAGCTGACTTGGTGGGCATCTGAAGTTCTGAGTCCTTTGATTTAGTGGGACTTCCCTCAAGAGAGTCTGGACAAGGGGATTCTCCAGTAGGACTTGGTTCAATTGAATCAGGGGATTTCTTTGAAGATCTGTCTTCCATGACAGGACTGGCCTCTAGTGAATCCTGGTGACATGGCTCTCTAGCTGGATCATCAAAAACCACAGGGTTTAGGTTCTCCAAATCAGCTGGACGTTTGAGAACTGAATGAGGAGCAACTACATTGACATTTTCATGATAATTGTTCCAGTCATCACTTATTGCATAAGACTTTGTAAGGTCCACCATCCCTTCAGTGGAATCATTAAATTGTGACACTGCATTTGGAGAGATTTTAGCCTCACCCTCCTCAGATAAGAAACTCTTGGGACCTTCATCTTCTTGGGAGCATGTCTGCCACTCACATTCCAAAACATCCTTTTCATTTTTGTCCACAATGTCTATGTTTGTATCTTCTGGTGACATAATGTTATGTTCAGTAGAGATTGTAGGAGATTCTCTTTTAGTCTCTTTTGTTAGTAAAACTTGTTTGCAGCTCTCATGGACTAGATCCTCTTCTGGGTGACATTGTATTGTCACTGGCCTTTCCTTGAGATACTGGTCTAAGTCACTACTGAGAAGTGACAACATACCTGACATATTCTTCTCAGATGCAGAACATTGGTGGTGTGTCTTTCTCTGGATACAAACTTCTTGGAATGGTGTCTCCAATACAGAACTTGGTGTCAGTTCTTTGACTCCAACCACATCAGTCTGTAGCTGTTCATGTATCTCTCCACCTATCTCATCGTCCACATTAATACCAGCTAGTATTTGTGTTTTTTCACATACTGTTATCATTTGCTCCTCACGAGAGGATTTTCGATTCCTGGTGAGAATAACTTCTTCAAATTTCTCCTGGATAATATCTTCCTCTGGAGACCTACTTTTTACTGGCTTGTCCCTCAGATAATGGTCCAAGTCACTACTCAGCAGTGACAGCATGCCGGACATCTCCTTTACTTTTGTGGATGGTTGGTATGCAATATTTTTCTCTACCCATTCCTCCTTCATTGGGAGTTCTTCAGTCAAGTGTGAGTGGGTTTCTTTAAAGTCACACACCAACTCTTCACCTCCCCTTGTGACTATATGTTTCAATCTAGCACAGTCTGTTTCTTGTGTTGTGTCATCCAGTATCACTCCTTTATTTTCATCAGTGAAAGACGGTAAAATGTCAAATTTCTCCTTCACATTATCATCTTCTATTGGTCGACCAGCCACATGCCTAGGCTCTAGATACTGATCCAAGTCATTGTTTGAGACTGAAAACATCTCTGACGAATGTTTTACTTGTTTGGATGCTTTGCTTTCTTCATAGTCACTTCTCAATTCCTCAGCTTTCCTTGTGATTGAATGTTCTGCCATTGTTACATTTATTTCTTTTGCTGTCCCATCCATTATTGCTCCTTTATTTTCATCAGTGGTAACTGTGAGAGTTTCTTTATCATTGTCCTTTATTAAAATTATTTGTTCAAATTTCTCCTGAACAATATCCTCTTCTGGTGTTTGGCTTACCACAGGCTTAGCTTGTAGCTGATCCAAGTCACTGTTCAATAAGGATAACATCCCTGACATATCTTTTACTCCCGTGGATGCCTGTCTTGTTGCATTCTTCTCAATGTGGACTTCTTTGAGTGGTGGCTCCTCAGTTTTGACATCTGGTATTTCAGTGTCAGTTTGTGTTAAAGGTGTTTTGCTTACATGAATAATTGTTGTACTGTCTTTGGATGACTCATGAATTTTCTCCTCCTGTGAAGGTATGGTGTACTTTTCTTTTCTTTTAGCAGAGTAAGTAAGCATTTCATTGGTCATTTGCTGGGTCATTGTGAGACCTTCATAATTCTCACTTTCCCCTGAGCTGGAATGAGGGGTCCTAATATCAACACTAACATCTGAAGATTCAGCCAAGCCTTCATGCTTGGGACTCTCAGGACTTAGATCATCATCTTTCATTTGATTGTCAATAAAAGAAACACCTTTCCCGAAATAACTCCTTATACAGGGACTCAAAATAGATGCAGGATTTGTATCACTATCATCACCCAGAGCCTCTCCCTCAGATGCCTCCAACTGATAGCTCACATCTGTAGCTGTTGATGTCTGCTTGAACAGCTGGTACTCAGGACTGTCTTCCAACTCAGCCTTTATGTCAGCACTGAAGTCCTCAGAAGGTCTGCGATCAGGGCTTATCTGCGTGTCTTCAGATAAACTTCTACCAGTGCTTATGACTGGTTCCTTTAACTGCATCCTGCCTATGCCCTTCCCTGAGAACTCTAGCTCCTCGCTCTGAGGGCTAATACTTCCATCATTAAAATGAATTGTGTCAGCTCTCTCTCCAAAATAAGCACCATCTGAAATCAAGTGAGATTCCTCAGAGTTATCGCTAATTAAACTTACTGGTTGTTCTAAGTATGTCTTAACACTCTGGGTATGGATTTGTGATTCTGGCTCCGGTGGAAGACTCTGTACAGGTTTCTGTATCTCTTCAGAATCTGCCGATTCAGATATCAATGTTGAAGTAGAAGAAGAAGCCAATGCTTTGTGTTCAAAATGCTCTGCTTTAGTTTTTGAGGGATCTTGCCCAGTCAGGAATGATTTCATTAGTTCCATCACAGACATAGTCTCCTGCTCTGGAGTCTCTCTCTGTGGGCTAACACTTCCAACATCACATTGAACTGTATCAACATTTTTTTCTGCCTCTTCAAGGTAAGGACTATCTGACATTAATTGTGAGTCCTCAGAGTTACCTTTAATTAGACTCACTTCTTCATGCCCAGAGTCTGTTTTGTCACATTTCTTAATATCACTCTCTTGATGGAAAATTGTGAGGCTCTGAGTATGGATTTGTGATTTTAGACCCTGTGTAGGACTTCGCTCAGGTTCCTGTATCTCTTCAGAATCTGTTGATTCAGATATCAATGTTGAAATAGAAGAAGAAGCCACAGCTTTCTGTTCAAAAAGCTCTGCTTTGTTTTTTGAGGGATCTTGCCCAGTCTGGAATGATTTAATCAGTTCCTTCACAGATTTAGTCTCCTCCTCTTTCTGTGGGCTAACCCTTCCATCATCACATTGAACTGTATCAACAAACTGTACTTTCTTTTTAAAGTAAGCACCATCTGAAATTAACTGTGATTTCTCAGAGTTATCTTTGATTAAACCTGCTAATTGATCCTCTGAGTCTATTTTGTCGCATTCCTTCACATCAATCTGCTGATGGAAAATTGTCAGGCTCTGAGGTTGGATTTGTAAATCTGGCTCTTGGGGAAGACTTTGTTCAAGTTTCTGTATCTCTTCAGAATCAGCTGATTCAGATATCAATGTTGAAATACAAGAAGAGGCCGCTGTTTTGTGTTCAAAAAGCTCTGCTTTAGTTTTTGAGGGATCTTGTCCAGTCTGGAAGGATTTCATCAGCTCCTTCACAGACATAGTGTCCTGCTCTGGTGTCTCTCTCTGTGGGCTAACACTTCTATCATCATATTGAACCATTTCAACAAATTTTACTGTCTCTCCGAAATAAGCACTACCTGACATTATCTGTGATTCCTCAGGGTTATCTTTGATTAAACTTACTGGTTGATCCTCAAAGTCTATTTTGTGACATTTCTTGACCTCACTCTCTTGATGGAAAATTGTCAGGCTCTCAGGTAGGACTTGTGATTCTGGCTCCTGTGGAAGACGTTGTTCAGGTTTCTGTATCTCTTCAGAATCTGTTGATTCAGATATCAGTGTTGAAATACACGAAGTGGCCGCTGTTTTGTGTTCAAAATGCTCTGCTTTAGTTTTTGAGGGATCTTGTCCAGTCTGGAATGATTTCATCAGCTCCTTCACAGACATAGTCTCCTGCTCCGGGGTCTCTCTCTGAGGGCTAACACTTCTGTCATCACATTGAACCGCATCAACAAATTTTACTGTCTCTCCAAGATAATCACTCTCGGACAATATCTGTGATTCCTCAGAGTTATCTTTGATTAAACTTTCTGGTTGATCCTCAGAGTCTGTTTTGTGACATTTCTTGACACCACTCTCTTGATGGAAAATTGTCAGGCTCTGAGGTTGGACTTGTGATTCTGGGTCCTGAGGAAGACTTTGTTCAAGTTTCTGTATCTCTTCAGAATCTGTTGATTCAGATATCAGTGTTGAAATACACGAAGTGGCCGCTGTTTTGTGTTCAAAATGCTCTGCTTTAGTTTTTGAGGGATCTTGTCCAGTCTGGAAGGATTTCATCAGCTCCTTCACAGACATAGTCTCCTGCTCCGGGGTCTCTCTCTGAGGGCTAACACTTCCATCATCACATTGAACCGTATCAACAAATTCTACTGTCTCTCCGAGATAATCACTCTCGGACAATATCTGTGATTCCTCAGAGTTATCTTTGATTAAACTTTCTGGTTGATCCTCAAAGTCTGTTTTGTGACATTTCTTGACACCACTCTCTTGATGGAAAATTGTCAGGCTCTGAGGTTGGACTTGTGATTCTGGGTCCTGAGGAAGACTTTGTTCAAGTTTCTGTATCTCTTCAGAATCTGTTGATTCAGATATCAATGTTGAAATACACGAAGTGGCCGCTGTTTTGTGTTCAAAATGCTCTGCTTTAGTTTTTGAGGGATCTTTTCCAGTCTGGAATGATTTCATCAACTCCTTCACAGACATAGTCTCCTGCTCCGGGGTCTCTCTCTGAGGGCTAACACTTCTGTCATCACATTGAACCGTATCAACAAATTTTACTGTCTCTCCGAGATAATCACTCTCGGACAATATCTGTGATTCCTCAGAGTTATCTTTGATTAAACTTTCTGGTTGATCCTCAGAGTCTGTTTTGTGACATTTCTTGACACCACTCTCTTGATGGAAAATTGTCAGGCTCTGAGGTTGGACTTGTGATTCTGGGTCCTGAGGAAGACTTTGTTCAAGTTTCTGTATCTCTTCAGAATCTGTTGATTCAGATATCAGTGTTGAAATACACGAAGTGGCCGCTGTTTTGTGTTCAAAATGCTCTGCTTTAGTTTTTGAGGGATCTTGTCCAGTCTGGAAGGATTTCATCAGCTCCTTCACAGACATAGTCTCCTGCTCCGGGGTCTCTCTCTGAGGGCTAACACTTCTATCATCACATTGAACCGTATCAACAAATTTTACTGTCTCTCTGAGATAATCACTCTCGGACAATATCTGTGATTCCTCAGAGTTATCTTTGATTAAACTTTCTGGTTGATCCTCAGAGTCTGTTTTGTGACATTTCTTGACACCACTCTCTTGATGGAAAATTGTCAGGCTCTGAGGTTGGACTTGTGATTCTGGGTCCTGTGGAAGACTTTGTTCAGGTTTCTGTATCTCTTCAGAATCTGCTGATTCAGATATCAATTTTGAAATACAAGAAGTGACCACTGTTTTGTGTTCAAAAAGCTCTGCTTTAGTTTTTGAGGGATCTTGCCCAATCTGGAATGATTTCATCAGTTCCTTCACAGACATAGTGTCCTGCTCTGGAGTCTCTCTCTGTGGGCTAACACTTCCATCATCACATTGAACCGTATCAACAAACTTTACTGTCTTTTTAAAGGGAGCACCATCTGAAATTAACTGTGACTCCTTGGCGTTACCTTTGATTAAACTTACTGGTTGATTCTCTAAGTCTGGTTTTTCACACTTCTTGACATCACTTTGTTGATGGACAATTGTTAGGCTCTGAGTTTGGATTTGTGATTCTGGATTTTGTGAAAGACTTTGTTCTGGTTTCTGTATCTCTTCAGAATCTGCTGATTCAGATATCAATGTTGAAATACACGAAGTGGCCGCTGTTTTGTGTTCAAAAAGCTCTGCTTTAGTTTTTGAGGGATCTTGCCCAGTCTGGAATGATTTCATCAGCTCCTTCACAGACATAGTCTCCTGCTCTGGTGTCTCTCTCTCTGAGCTAACCTTTCTATTGTCACATTGAACCGTATCAACAAATGTAACTGTCTTTCCATGGTAAGCACTACCTGACATTAACTGTGATTCCACAGCATTATCTTTGATGAAACTTACTGGTTCATCCTGTAAGCCTGTTTTGTCACATTTCTTAACATCACTCTGCTGATGGAAAATTGTGAGGCTCTGAGTTTCGATTTGTGTTTTTTGCTCCTGTGAAGGATCCATGGCTTTGTGTTCAAACAGCCCAAATTTACTTTTTGAAGGGTCCTGCCCAGTCTGGAATGCTTTCATGAGCTCCTTAACAGACATAGTCTCCTCTAATCTTTCTGTCTGAGATCTGGGAGATTTAGGGGACTTGGGAACTCTGGGGAGTTCTGGCATGTCTTTGTCCGTCCTCTTTGTGATGATAGAAGATTTTACCTCATGTATTACAACTTGAGTATTTTTTTGCACCTCATCCTCTTCGACTTTGTTTTGTAAAGTTTTAACTCTGTCTTTTATAGATCCTATAGGTGTTTCAACCACTAAGGGAGAAGCTGGGGGGTTGATATCTGGGGTGGGTACAAGGCCACTCTCCTTAAGAACTGCATCACCATCTAGAGACTCCTCAGAGCTCATCCTTTCCAGTTCTCCCTCAGAGCTGCTACATCCAGAACGCTGTCTGTCTCTAAGTTTCTTCCTAATAGGTTTCTTGATATCTGGGGGACGCCGTTTTCCATCACGCTTCACAATAACCTGTTCAAATCTATCTTGGACAAGATCTTCTTGAGAACAACTTGTCACTATAGGGTGCTGTTCAAAGTATTCATCTATGTCCATGCTGAGGTGGGAGATCATGCCTGTCATGTCTCTGGCCTGTGTGGCAGATCTACTTGAAGGCGTCCTCTCAATGCAAATCTCCTGTATGACTGGTTCTTCAACAGTTTCACAGAGTGAACCCCATTTCTCTTTTTTAGCATCACCTTGTTGTACTTCCTGTTTACTGATGTTTAATCCATCTCTTTGAGTCTCCCTAGCATTTTCTAGCCTGTCTTTGAACTGTTGCACTATGGCCAAATGCTCTTTTTCCTCCAACCCTCTAGCTTCAGCTCCCTCTTCATTCATTTGCTCTGCAGTCAAAATGGCAGACATTTTGATGTCCGACATGTCTGAGAGAAGATCTGGGCTTGCAAGGGTTGCAGGGTCAAGAGGTTGGTTAGTTCTCAGGGAGAATGTCTCAGTTGATTCAGATTCATCATCTTCAATTAAAGAAATCACAACCAAAAAGGGTAAAGAACATAAGGGACAAATGAAGTGGGGAAGAGAGACATCAGAAAACTGTGATCAAGACATTGCCATCAAAAATCCATCTTGAGTTCACAGAGTAAGGAGGGCAGAAGATAACGGAGTCTTGAAAAGAAGACCAAAAAGGAGATGACAAAGTGATCCAGAAGAGTTTGGAAGGGAGTAGAGCAGCAACAGCATAAGCAAAGCCAGGAGGAGTAACAAAACAGGTAGAGTATGGACGAGAACAATGTTAATCTAATTTGTTTGACTACATTTTCAGAATTTTAACACAAAATACACAAACAGAACCATAAGGGAACAGAGAAACTGACACATGTAACAAAGGGACAGGAAGGAAACATAACAGACAAACAAAAATTCTCAAGATTGTTGCTGACATGAAGAGTCATGTCTGCCTACAAATTAAAGTTTTAAAACAAAGTAAATATAATAAACTTTGAATACAAAAATTAACAGGGTTTTAGTAATGAAGAGGTGCAAGATCATTCATGTCATGTAATCAGATTAGTTTACACATTATTTTTTGTGTGTTTTAAAGTTTTGTAAATTACTTAATTCTATTATTTAACTTCGAAACATAATGTCATATATTATACCAAAATATTAAAAATGAACACCTTTTATTTTAGATGCAGTGTCTGTTGTGTCAAAAATCATTATAACTTAAAATTTGTAAATGTAATTATATAGTTAATTTATTCTGTTTTGTGACCTTACAGCTTTATTAGCTGATATACAGAAAAGTAGTGGTGGTGTAAAACTATGTAAAATTGTGAGAGTGATTTAATTAATAGCGCAACTCAATTAATGAATAAAAGCAACTTAAGAGAGGTAAATGAAGAAGAAATGT
Source organism: Trachinotus anak (assembly GCF_046630095.1). Classification (NCBI taxonomy): domain Eukaryota; kingdom Metazoa; phylum Chordata; class Actinopteri; order Carangiformes; family Carangidae; genus Trachinotus; species Trachinotus anak. The sequence continues at coordinate 15,888,314 of NW_027273870.1, read as the reverse complement.
GTGGTTGAAGTAAATACTTCAAAAGACATAACAGTGTCCAAAATCACACAAAATGAATGATGATAATAAAAAAGAATCCAGCAATACAGTAAATCCACACACCTATATGAACAAACAACATCACGTTGTTCAACTGGTAAAACTATTTTGAAATGTAATCTGAGATAATAATAATTGGTAAAAATGAAAACTTCTTATATATATGGTGACCGCAAATCTTATGGTAAGATGAAATTCTAACACAAATACCTTGAAAATCAAAGCAATTTTGAGTGGATTTGGATTTTAAAAAGTATTTTTTACCTTAAATTGTGATTCATAAAAAAACATAAAAGGTCATAGCAATTACAGAAAATGAAAATGTTAAGGGTGGGAGAAAGTCAGTGGGGTTTGGAGTGAGGGGGAATGTGGAGTACATCAGCCATAGCAAAGCTGCCAGTAACAAACATGTAACTATACAGTGTTAGTAGAGCAAAATAAGAAAGCAGGGTTAATCCAAACAGAAAGCAACATTCAACAGTCAGTGCATCTCTTGGCACATAACAATTTTCATATTTCTGCCCTTTACAAACTTTTTGACCAATAAATTTTATGTTTCATGCCCAATTTAGACTGTTCTAATTGCAAAATATAATTGCATAAAAACTGTACACTGGTACCCTCACTACCAACACTGACCACTGAAAATGTAAAATGTCTGAAATGCATGGAACTATATCATGCAATTATTATATATTATTATTATATTTCAAACAACAGAGTTCAGCTTACATTTCTTGTCACTCTTCTCACTCTGCAGAAAGAAGATAAAAAAGGTATAGTTATCTGCAACTGAATTATGATATTACTGTTTCTCTGTTGTACCATTGTATGGCGTAAACTTTATTTACCTCATCATCTGCATCTTGGTCTGAATCAGACTCCTAGAGAGAAGAATGCAACATAGGCAAAGCAAAACATTGGAGTTACTGCAATTAAGAATAGATAGTTATAGTTATATATACAAACCTAATTCTATTCAGACTAACCTTTGAGTATGTTGGGAGGGTGATGTTAAGGTTGCAGATTGCATTGTGGTTAAGACTACGGTATGTCCGTGGTTCCTTTGTGAACGACAAGCGACCACATGGCTCCTGTGCTGTGTCTCTAATCTGTACATTAATGACACAACATTTCAGCCCATTAAGTACACATATCAGATTGCTGAACCTCTGGGTAAATCAGTTGTATTTTAGATATTTTCATCCAGTGTGGAGTCATACTTTGATGAAGAGGGCCAGTCTGTTCTCTTTGAAGGCAAAGAAGCTGAACATGTGGTGCTGTCCACTCTTGGTAAGAGGCACCAGGTTTCCAAAGCAGTCAGCAAATATAGGTTTTCCCTCCAGTACCTGTGTGAGGATTGACAGCTGTCTTCATCTTTCAAACAAACCATTAATGTCTATTTCCAGACAGTATTGTGGGGATTTTTAAAGATATGAGCTGTACTAATTAGAATCCTTAGTATCCTTCTTTATACCTCTGCACTGTGGCTACAGACTAATTCAGTATTATTCCTCTCACTTCTCTCCTCACCCCTTTCAGATGATCAAGTATCCCCCACCATCCCATCACACTGCACCTCAACATCCCGGCTGCGGGCAACTTCAGTGAAGTTCTCCTGCTGCTCCAGGGTTTTGTCCATCTTGTCATCTGTCATGCAGAAACACCTCAAGCGAGCTTCAATAGGATCCAGTGTCTTGGCAAAAATGACAAACTTGGCCATATATGGAACACAAATGATCTCCCTGTACAGCTGAGAGCCAAAACTAACAGACTCCTGGATCTGTCTGCAGTCTATCAGCCAGAACCTAAGAAAAAGAATAAGGCTCTTAGTCAGTAACAGTTTTATGTCACAGTATTCAAGGTAGTCATGGTATGATATTAAATTGCCTAAATGAAAGAAGAGCAGGATGTCGAAAAAATGTAAGACTCCACATTTAAAAATGTAGGGAGGATTTACCTTGCTGACACATTTGTGGTGAAGGAAACACACTGGTTAACAAAAGTGAGAGGTGTGGAGCCAGTGATGTCTTCCCACTGGGCAGGAGTGGTTCCACCTGAAACACAGAAAGAGTGTTAATCCACCTGTCACAGGGGTTCACTAACTGGTTTGTATTTATCGTGAGGAAAAATTATGAAAAGATTTCTCTGTGCTTTCCAAGCATAATGATGAAAACCAAATTGAGACAGGTATTACTTTACAGCGGAAATATTTTAGATATTTTTTTACAATCTGATTAACATATTTTTTACAATCTGATATCAAACAACTAGAGGCTTTGGGGCTTTTATTTTTATATTGTCCACTTATATGATGATTGATTATTCCCCATACCGGTAATACTGCAAAGCAAACGTAAAGTGGGGGTCTCTCCACTGTATACTGCGTTTGGCCCATCACTGTTGGAGCTCTTGGGAATAGGGATTGTCATTGTGATTGGTTTGTGGAACTTCCTTCGTCTTGGCTCCAACGTCACTATTGGGCTGAATGTGGCTTTGTTACCAAGAATCTTTCTCACCACATCCACATCAATGGGCTGAGCCTAAAACAAGGTACAAAAACCACATAAATGTAACAGCTTTATTGATTCCTTTAAAATTTCTCATGTATGTCTGGCCACAGAATGCACTGTATGTACCTGTAGCCCAACTCTGATTTTCTTGGTGAGAGCTCCTTCAGGGAACACAGCCTGGACCTGGGGCACAAGGGTGCTGCTAAGGACCCCACCCTCTGGTCCAATCAAATGACTGTCTTGCTTTATCCGAGACACCACCGCAAAATACTGTGGGAAGTCTCTGGTGATGATGCGGCATATTCTTTTCTTCTCAAGTTCCTCTGGAGAATCAAGTTCTGTGAAGACAAGAAATATTCAGTTTAAGTATCCTATGAATGAATTAATGGAGTTTCATGTGGAACAGTATTTCAGTCCTGTACTTTGTTAACACAGCAGTACTCTAAAAGGGAATTCTGTTCTGCTTCACTACTCTTCCGTGGCCTGTGTTGTGTCTTAATGTGATCATGTTGTGGCTTAAAGTGTCTGTGCTGTAGTGTTTTCATGTATTGTCAGAACCAAAAATGCTGTGATGTGAGATTTCAACCCCTTATCAACAATTCTTGTTTGGTATCACAGTCCAGTTAAGATCCCTTACTTTCATCCATGCCGTTAAGTATCTGGTTAAGTTCTTCTTCAGTGAAGTCACAGTGGTGTTCCCTCCAGCTCTCCCCTGTCTCACTCCTCAAGATTACCAACTCTCTCTCTGTGCCCCTCAGAGCTGCAAAATGGGGGATCTCCACAATCACAGGCCTAAAAGGGGTGATCAGGTAAAGTTAAACACAAATTGTGCTTAAAAGAATGTGGTAACAGTTTGGAAGAGGTTAGACTTTATCAGTGACAATATGATGTTTGGGTTGAGTTATGCATGCAAGCTTTAAAAAAAAAAAAAAAAAAAAAAGACACAAACATAACAAAAAAGACATATGATTCACATTTGAGTTTAACAAAAAACATCAGGTCTATTTCATGCTTGGTAAAAACAAACATATTCATTGAAAATTAAATTGAAAATGTTTTAACATAAAGCCAAAACATAAACCTTCATTCCACATAAACAACAAAGTCTATCTAAAAAGTCTGGAGATTGGTACTGGAGACTGAGAAAAGCAAGGCAAAGGGTAAGGTGGTTTCAGACTAAAGCTTGTATGTTTGAACTACCAAGAAAGAAAGGAAGTAACAAAATAACAAAAAACGAGTCACCATAAACTGCAACTGAAAACTTAAAAAAAATTATATAGTCTTAGGTTGACACAGTGGAAAAATGTCGGGGAACATGTGACCAGGATTCCAGGTTGATAGGGTATCCCCCACCCATTGTCCTACCCGAGGAACTTGGTCCCTGGTGGACCCAGCTGCAGGATGCGACTGACCAGGCTCTCGCCCTCATTCAGAGGGGGCGGAGCTGTGGGAAGGTGTAGCTTACTGATCCATACGCAGCACAGAGGGGGAATGAAGATGAAATTAAGAACACACCACACAACTTTGCAAGCACATTCACACAAGCAAATACACACACACTTACCCCAGGAATTGTGCTCCGGTGGGTCCTACTTCTATGATGCGACCAGCCAGCCCCTCACCCTCCACCATAGGGGGCATAGAGGCCAGACGATGTCTCTTCACCAGCCTGCATGTCACCCGTGTAGGTGCAGAACACTTCCTTGGTGGTACAATGATTCGCAGGCCATTGTGACGGCAACCACGCATGGCCCCACCCCTGGCATCTACCATGAAGCTGACCAGGAAGCTGAAGAAAACGGCCCAGCAAAGCGGTTTTTAAAGACTTAAATCTCTGGCTATTAACCTCCATGCAAACAAAGCAATGGAAGCAAACAGGGAGCTACTTTTATGAAATCAGTCAGCAGTGATACAACAATGAGCAGGTCGCAGCAGATAACATTTCATTCCAGCCTTGTTTTCAATTCTTTCCAGTTTCATTCCACTTGAACTTGCAAGAGCGATGAGGAGGGCATTGATAAAAGATTCTTTCTTGAGTATCTTGTGTGTCAAACAGCAAATAAGTATGGATACTGATTCAAATATTAGATGTCTTCAGGCAAGCAGATGCTTACAGTTACACTGACATTTTCTACATATGAAATTTTAACATGTTAACTTAAAGATGTCCATAGTGAAACTGCAAACCCAGTATGCGAGCTGATCAGGACATGGAGTGGAGTGCTATCAGATCTATTAAAGGATACGGCTGGCAATAGTCTGTATTCTTCTTGTTGTGATCAAATCCCATTAAAAACACACCAGAATTTACACTGAATTAATCCAACAAGTATAATCTATGTAGCTAAATCCTGTATTAGCTTATTGCTCTGTGTTGTAGACGTCCACTGTTGCCCAAAATCTTAACACATAAATGAGCTGCACTGTTGCACTGGGTGACATCTGACTTCACATTGCTGAAAAAGAGCACTGCTGTTTATTATGTGTCAATCCCACATATACCATTCTGGCCCTGTAAATATCCACTAATGCACAAAACACATTTTAGTCTCCAACAACAGCAACAACGACAACACTGTTTACTCCTGTTTCAGTAATGTTTGCTTAATGGAACTTTATATTTGTTACCAGTTTTATTGTCTTCATAAGGAACAAATAGGCTTGGAGCATGGAGGAGATTGGTAAGTATAGGGGACGTACTACCACATTTTTTGGGATTTGTTGACAATAAGAAAAATATTGAATACCAGCCTCACTGTTTGAGGACTGTCAAATTTGTAACTGTGATAAAGTCCAACTGTGTTATGTTAAAAGACTACTGCTGTTATATTAGATAGAAAAATATAAAAAGAATCTCAGCTCTATGTATCAGCAGATCCTCAAGATTAAAGGAATCAGATCTGAATCTAGGATAAAAACATTGGTTGTAACATCTCTAGTTAACAAAACCTGAACCCCAGAAATGTAAAGTCATGCATTGTGAAATCGTGCAGACAGATAGGATGTTGAATGAGAGGGTCATTTAGCAGTGGGTGAGAAAAAAAAGTAAAGGCACGGAGGACAGAAGAAAAAGAGAGTAGCCAAAATAAAGAGTATCACCTGCTGTTGTCATGGTCTAGGCACGGAGAGGAGCGGCTAGAAGCAGAATACAACAACACACACACACACACAATCACAAACACAGCCAAGACAAGAGGGTGCACAAAGAGGCAACAAGAGAATACACAAAAACAGAATAAAAAATGAGTAAAAGTGAGGAAAAACCTGTCCAGAGACAGAATAAGACACAGAAGCAAAGATAAAAGAAGGAAGGAGAATAGAAAACACAGATGTGAAGGAGTGAAACAGTGTAACACTTTATTTGGATGGTGCGCCTACAGAGAGTTTACAGAGCGTTTCTAACATTTCACAAATGTTTGTTGAATATTTGAATGCTCACCTTAAGTTCAACAATGTATATGCAAATACTCAACAAACAATTAATCAGTCATTTAATGGTTAGGGTTATGGTTAGCCAAATGACTGGATTGTTGAATCTCAACTAATAACCTTTTGAAATGTTACAAATACTCTGTAGATTCTCTGTAGGCGGCCATCCAAATAAAGTCTTACCAAAAACAATGTAAAGAAAAATTAAAATTGATTCACAGGTGATGCCTACACTCCTGATAACAAACAGTAGCATTTGAAAGATGAGAGTCTTTGTTTTCAAGAATAAATAAATATCCTTAGTGTCGCTTTTAGTCCAGGAAGTAGTGGGAACATGTGTGTAATTTTGTGTGCATTTGTGTGTGTAAGACAGAGTGAGGTCTGTACCCAGAGTGTAGCAGATTGGAGGACAGCACCACATTATCAAGGTGCTCAGCACCCCAGCTCAGACGGAACGAGTCCTTTTCATGCTCTCTAGACAGTACTGACACCTACAAACCAACAAACGACAGTTCAGAATCACAGAATCACAACCAGACAATATCAGTATTGCACTGTTAATATGTTTTATCCTCACCTGGTGGCTTGTAAGCATGTCCTCAATAAGAACTCCGTCTCTCTGATGGAAGCTTTGGTGAATGGGAGTGTGCTGCTGCCTGTTGAAGCACAGTAGATATATTTTTTAGTTTCCTTTTATGTATCTTTCGATTTGTCTGTAGTGATATGTCATCACCCACTTCACATGTGTGTTGTCATTTATGAAGTAAGACTTTAGTTTTAGTTTTAGTATGTGTGTGATGTTTGTGACCTGTCAAGGTTGTGGCTCATGTAGCTGAAGCCATCCAGATAGTGTCCTGGGAGAGAGTCATCTCCTAGGTCTCTGAGATCTTCTGCTCTCAGATACTCCCCACCATCGCCCGTCATAGTGTCCTCACCTGGGAAACAAAGATGTGGCATTTGAGATATTGTAAACAAAAAAATTACTTTGCTTATGACACCTGGCTGGAAGTTCTTGACCTGTTAAGGCTGCATTTATTTAAATGGGTCCACAGTCCTTTGCTGCTGCTCTTTCTGAATATCTCAGCTCAAAGGACTGTGTGAGAACTTCCAGTCTGGAACCTCTCACCAACTTTGCAACATGCAAGCTGCAATTTGCAAAATAAGTTTTAAATTTAAAAATTTTTCTTCTAGCTCATTTTGACATGTTTGACTGATCAGAACAAATACCATACTTGTGTAAGTATGTTCACATCAAGTGCATTCCTTAATTGGCCATAATCATCATAACTGTCCACATCTCCACACACTTCATTAGTTAGTTTCATTGCATTCAAACACAATTAACAAAGCTCGGATTATACCCAATAACAACAAGGTATTAAGGAGGGTTTGCTCATGTAAATTCAGGTCTGTAGCTGCACAACAACACCAACAAAACGCATGTATTCTGAAGATGCAGACAACCCAGGGGTTTACAAAGTTGAGAGTAAAAGGTTAAACTCCCCAAAGTCATTGTTTTTGCAAAAAGTCAATTCACACTTCCAATATAATCCATATGACTGGTTAGTAACTAGAATACAAATATAGCCCACACCAAGCTAGCAGAGCAGGGTAAACATTTTGCAGTACCTTCTAGCTGCACAGACATCTCAAATAATGGCTCATCCTCCAGCCTCAGAGCTATGGAACACACAACTTTAAGAACCACAGCTACATAAAATATCTCTATATAATATATTTGTCGAAGGGCAAATCTGGGTTACCGTATCTGACTCTAACCTAAAAATCTTTGCATATTCCTTTGCTAGTAAAATAAGGGGTTTAATGTGGAGCAACTGGATAAAACTGGATATGCTTGCTTTGTTTATAGTAACTCACCCTCCTCATCGGAAACATCAAGGATCTCAGTCATGGTCTCAGGGACATTGAGCTTGTGTTTCTCTGTGACCGTCTGATGTGACGCACATTTAAAGTCATGGAAAAATATAAAGAGAACAGAGAACTTTCAACTGGGCTCTGTGGGAAATGTAAGGCAAAACTAAGTGGTCCAGAATCTGCTGCCAAAAGGTATCACACATGGAGTTTACCGTTGTGGTAGTGACGATCTCCTCTGTGACGACTTTCAGTGTATCCACCACAGAGATATAACCCAGACGTTTAGCAATTGACAGAGCAGTGTTTCCATTCTAACAGGAAGAGGGGCACAGAGTTTATGTGACTCCATGTTCACAAAACTTTTTATGTTTATGAGAGTAAAGTATATACATTTTTTTCCTTCTTACCACTGTAGTAGCATTAGGCTTGGCTCCATGTTGCAGCAAAACATTGATTATGTGTGTGTTCCCTTGTTGTGCTGCCTGGTGAAGTGGTGTGTAACCATTCTGTGGAACAAAATAAAGGAATAGTTTGTGTGGTCAATATAAAGATAAAACTGCATTGTGTTTTGTCTCGTCCTTGTGCCTGTAGATTAAATTTGAGCAGAGTTTGTCTGCTTCACATTTGACATTAGAAGCCTACCTTGGTTTTGGCATTGACGCTGGCACCTTGCTGTAATAGGAAGTTCACCATCTTGGCATTTCCATAGTGACAAGCCACGATCAGAGGGGTATATCCCAGCTGAAGTGTAGAGAGGATGAGAGGATGATGCAGAGAAAAAAATGTTATTTCCAAACTTGCCTCTTTTATTTTACTTGTTTGCTATGATAATATGTATAACTTTAAAATCATCTTCGAAAAAAAAAGAAGCACTAGTTTGACTCATGACCATTGGTGAAATGTGACCACTATGTGCACTAACAACAACTAACTGTCATCAACTAACTGTCATAGATGCAATACCATTCATCATTCAGGAGAATGATATCAATGAATGATGTAGATGTTGCAATGCTTCTCAAAAGCCAGTAGGTGGCAGGTATGCTAAAATGTATGCGTGTGTAACACTTAAAATGCAGCTGGTAAACAGAGACTACAGTAGTAAACACACACACAAGAGTCATAATTCACCCAAGAAAATATTTTTTGTGTATCATGTTATGATCTTCTAAGAACTCACCACAGAATTACCGTAAATAAATTCCTCATATTCAATGGATAAGAAATCCGTCTCCCCACTTCCACAGTTTTTGAGTGTGTATTGTTTTTTATTATGTTTGTGTGTACTTGCATGTATGTGTGTGTTTGTACCTTAGTTTGCTGATCCAAGTTGGCATCATGTTTGGCCAGGACTTCTGCTGCATTTACCCTGTCCTCTTGGGCTGTGAGATGCAGAGGAGTCAATCCACTCTGTAACACATGAAGCACACAGTTGCCCACCTGTGTTGTTTATATTATGCACGTGAACCTGTAACTAAATCACTGTTGCTTATTCTGAATGGATATGCATATGAATATTTTCATAGCATTTATATGTTTCTTGCTTGGTGAGAATGTGAGGACTAATGCTGCTCCTTGCACCATTAGTAATAGTTACAGCATCTGAACTACATCAAAACAAGTGTCTGACAGTATTAAATTGAGCCTGTGTTCATGTGTGACCTTGGTGGCTGTGTTGACATGAGCTCCTTTGCCCAGCAGCAGGCTGGCCATCTCAGCATGTCCTTCCTGGGCTGCCAGGTGTAGAGGGCTGACTCCCTGCTTGGTAAGAACGTTGGTCTCTGCTCCATACTGCAGCAATGCTGATGCAATGCTTGTCTGGTTCTTTTTGGCTGCAATGTGGAGAGGAGTGTAGCCATTCTGCACAGGGAGGAAGGTTAGCAGTTAAATACTGTGACAGATCCAAAAATAAATAAAACAAAAACAAGGGCTTCTCAGCATCACTCTCCCTCTTTCACTATGTAACCACTGCGCAAGAACCTCAACAAAAAAATAGATTTTTTCCAGTGGTGAATAATGAGGTAGGTTGAAGGAAACAGGTTATCGGTAAGTAAACTGCAGGGCTTGATCACAAAATAACTTCTGAATGTATAACATATAAACAATAGTGTGAGAGAGTGTATGAAGTATTTTTCTTCTTTAACATGCTTGGTCTAACCTTTGCAGTAGCATGAGGTGATGCCCCTTTATCCAGCAGCAGTAGAGCTACTTCTTGGTTGTCATAATGAGCTGCCACATGTAGAGGAGTTAGGCCATTCTGAAAGAGGAAGCATTTGATTTCAGGACTGTTGTTTCTACTATGAAACAATGTGCCTTCATGATTCACCTTCCTGCTTACAAACAGTTCTTCTCTACTCTGTAATTTGTCTGTTTGAGAAGCACAAATGAATTCAAGGCAGTCACTGAAATTAAGAGAATTACCCTGAAATAATACATATACAGAATCTTCAGCTCACCTTTCCAGCATCATCGAGTAAAGCTTTGCGTTGAAGGAGAAGTTTTGCTACGTCAAGGCTTCCATACTTTGCTGCTACATGTAACGGAGTGAATCCTTTCTGTAGAGGGAAAAGGGGACACAAAGTTTATTTCAAACCTACATGTCCAAACTGTTGTTTTCAATGTTTCTCTCTCTATATATCATCACATCTTATCCTCTCCTCACCTTGGTGGCCATTGAGTGCGAAGCTCCAGCCTCCAGTAGCACAGCGGCAGTCTCCACCTGGCCCTCTCTGGCTGAGATGTGAAGGGGAGTGTACCCATTGGTGGTGGCAGCATCTGGGTGGGCCATGTGCTGTAGCAGCAACTGGACTATATCTGTTTTCCCCAAACGGGATGCAATGTGGAGGGGAGTCTGGTCCTCCTGTGGATGAAAGATGAAACGATTGTACATGTTTGAGTTCAGAGGGGAAATAAGAGACAAACAAAGAAAGCACAGAGAGAGGCAGAGCCAAGGCAGACGACATGACCCATGACTAGCCTATGTGTATGCAATCCAGTGAGTGAAATATGCTCATTTACCAACTCTGATTTACTCTGATGATGCGACTGCTGACTCACCCTGGCCATGGCATCCACCAACGCTCCATTTCTCAGCAAACAGCGAACCACTTCCATCTGACCTGCTCGTGCTGCCATGTGGAGAGCTGTCTCGCCGCGCTGATAAGCAAAGACAGAACATTTATGTAGCAAAAGCTGCCAGGTGGCCACTTTACGAAAACTGATACTGATAAAATGTGTGCTTACTTATGTGACATATGTATTTCTGACAACTGACTATTGAGCCAAACAGATTAATTGTCAAAATCGTACTCACAATGTTACGGACATCAGGAGAGGCTCCATTCTGCAGCAGGAGGAGAACAATGCTGAGGTGACCCATGAAGGCTGCTACATGGATGGGAGTCAGACCAGACTGGAATAAGAAAGAGAAAAACAAACAGAGAGGATGAGCATTAAATGCAATGGGAAACAGAAGCATGTATTGTATTGATAGATGCTATCCTGACACATTCCCACTAAAAAAAAATCTCACCTCAGTAATGGCCTGAATGGAGGCGCCATATTTGACCAGCAGTTCCATCACCTTCACTCTGTTCTTCTTACAAGCGATGTGAAGGGGAGTGAAGCCATTCTGGTAAAAAGAGAGAGAGAAAAACGAATAGATACATACCAAATGTCTGTATGATCTACAGCTATGGGAATACATTTATTTTCACTTTTCACACTTTAATTCATGTGACCATTACTGCTTTCAACTGGTAACAAATTGCCTCCAGTCTTTCAGAAGAAAATGGTGTTGTTTTCCTTCTGTATGTTGTTTAGCAGTTAATCTCTTATCCTTCCATTATTGATAATTTTTCTAATTATCAGAGTTTCTTTGCCCCAAGATTTACCAATACCAAATATTAACTTCTGTCCATGTCAAGTCTCTGTATGGACGGTACTGTTTGTCACTCTTGTCTGCAAATGTTTATATGTTTGTGTATACCTGCATTTGTGTATATTTATGTGTCTGTGTTGATACCTATATTTGTGTTTATACAGTCGTTCCTTCCTGTGAACACCTACCAGTGCTCTAGCATTGGGATTGGCCTTCTTGTCTAGCAGCAGCTTCGTGACTCTGTAGTGGCCACAGTGAGCTGCAACATGCAGCGCTGTGAGGTAGTCCAGTGTGACATCATCAACAGGCGCCTTGTGCTGCAGCAGGTGTTTAACACACTCTACATGGTCTCCCTGGGCTGACATGTGCAATGGGGATAGTCCATTCTGTGTGGATAGATGCCAAAGGTCAGAAAAATAAAACAATGAAGAAAAAGGTGGCAGAGATGAGAAGCAACGAGGAGGAAAAGATGTAAGAAAGATTCTGGGGTACACTGGTGCTGGGACAGATGCACAGTACCTTGGTTCTGGCTAAGATGGGGGCTCCTTTCTCCAGCAGCAGCTCCACTGCAGGGTCATGTCCGCTCCTGGCTGCACAGTGCAGCGGGGTCAGCCCATCCTGGGACATGATCATACATGCAGAGAATTACACAAACACATAAATGTATACAAACTATAGACATTAATCCAGTTTGTCTGTTGTGACAAAAGAGGAAATGTCCGAGTAGTGAATATACTCTAATGCAGCCATTAAAGGGTAGTTACACAGTTGTCACAGTTTAATAAAAGCTGATGTCCAGACTTTAAATAAGAGTCTCACCCTGGTTTTAGCATCTATTTGGGCCCCTCGGTCCAACAGCAGGGCCACCATGTTGGTGTTGCCTCTCTTGGAGGCCACATGGAGAGGAGTTATCCCATTCTGACAAAGCAGTCACAGAAAACAAGAGGTTTACCACCGTGTAAACATTCCCATTCACAAATATATATTTAATGGTTGTGAGTGGGAAATGACTAATTATTCAAATTTTATTGCAATTCAACATCACATGATTTTAAATTTTGTTTCTGTTGAGTTGAGTGCAATAATAGAAAGTTACATCACTAACTACCCAACTGCATTTAAGAAACTAAATTTGTGCACCAGTCTGAGGATGGCTATTTTTCTGAAAACATGCAGGGAGAAGTACAATGTTTAAAAAGCTATAGAAAAATGCAGTTAGTAAAGGCTTAGATTAAAAGGGAACATTTAGCAAACAAACTGTTTTGCAAACACACACGTCAGGTTTTAAGAGACAGCAACGGAGAAAGTGTCTTGATTTGCTAAGAAGTGGAGATAGGGCGCTACCCTGGCTGTGAAGTCCACAGCAGCTCCTCTGTTCAGCAACAGGGTGGAGACATTCACGTTACCATAGTGAGCCGCGATGTGCAGAGGGGTGAACCCACTCTGTTTGAAACAGACAAGGAGAAAGGTTGGAGGAAGAGAGTGAGAAGGAAAGAAGCAGAGGTTGAAGGACACAAAAAAGGAAGAAACAGAAGATTGGTTGAAATAGCAGGTGAGAAAAAGGAGAACACTTGCAAAAGAAGAGCCAGAAAGAAAGAAAGAAGGACAGAAAGAGAGAAAGAAAGAAAGAAAGAAAGAAAGAAAGAAAGAAAGAAAGAAAGAAAGAAAGAAAGAAAGAAAGAAAAAGAAAGAAAGGATTTTTCTGTAGCAGATACAGGAAGGACACCTGACACTGCTGAAGCAGTATTATGATGAGGCTGCATGCTGAAATAAGAAACCAGATATGTTGGTGTAACAAACATAACAATGAGCATACCCCAAAATAGCACATGCAATACATAATGCATGCAAAAAGCCTGTAATTCTGTCATGCTTGCTAAAAAAAAACACAACAAATGGTTAAAAAAAATAAGCGGAAAGGTCAAAGGTCAAAATAAGACAGGAAAAACGAAAACTCAAATACACAAAGCAACTATGTGTATCTGCTTGGATGGACAAATGGACATTTACATATAAGCTGTATATATAAGTATCTACAGTACACAATTGTAGGTGGGTTCAATCCTTACCTTCCCATTCTGATAGACATGGTGCAATTTAATTAAGAAACAGAGTTAACTTAAAGATCAAGGTGTTTCAGAGAGGAAAAACAATGATATTAACATGCTCAGAAGTACACATGCTGTTGGTTATGCAGAGAAAAAGAGCAATAAATAAAGATGTGAAACTGTCAGAAAGTAAGTACGTATATAAATATCTAACAGTTATATATTTTAAAGAATTATTTCTAACTTTAAAAAAAAGAACAGTAAAGTAAAATTAAAAAAAAAAGATCTGTCATTAAATGCAATAAACTAACATATTCTGGGATCTATTCATAAGACACACTGCATTTTACTATCAGCCATGCAGGAGTGTGTATTAAAGCATAGTTAGCTGCATGCATTCATATTAATGACTCATAATTCTGACATGCAGGATTTTACATCTCCTCATTCAATAAGGGAAAGATCAGGACGACAGAGCTGAAAGAGATGGTCAGAAGTGAGAAAAAGGAATCAAGTGAAGAGGTGATGAGTCTGTATACCTCTGTGGTTCTATTGACCATCATCTGGTCAGGATGCATGGAGAGAGAAAGGGGGAATAGGGAGTTGGGTTGTTAGGGAAAGGGCTCATCAGGACATTCATATAAACCACAGGGTAAGTTTACAAGGTCACACAAATAGAAAACAAAAAGCAAAGAGAAAGAAGTGAACAAAAAAGAGGCTCTGTCCATTAATATGATCATATTTCTAAAGGGACACACACACAATCAATAAAATGAATAAACCTGTCAACATGAACATTTATCCATTCAGTCTGATGCATTATCTGCCACCTCCCTGCATGCTTCCCTCCATTTTCTCCATTTTTTGTAATCACAAAATGGGAGAGCCATTTTGTAATTGCACTCTTCTTTTTTTGTTCTCCCGCTATCTCTCACTCCACTACACCCTTCTCCCCTTCACTCCTCCTCCTCTATCAGTATCTCTCTGCTGCTCTCCCTCACCTTAGACTGGACGTCAGCGTTGTGGTCGTTCTGGAGCAGCAGTGCGGCAGACTTTGTGTCGTCTTTGCGGGCTGCAATGTGCAGGGCCGGTAGTCGAACCTTACCCTTGGTGTCGTGCTCCAACAGCAGGGAGACCACTGAGTTGTGACCCTGCTGGAGAGCGATGGCCAGTGGAGTGAAGCCATCCTGGATGAGCAGAGACGAGGCAGACATGAAAAAGACTCCAATTCATTTAGAGGAAATGAGGGGAAAATGTTTATATACGTGTATTCATTACACAAAAACCAACCTCTGTTGCAATGCTTTGGTTCCCTTCATTTTCCAGCAGGTATCTCACCACTTCCAAGTGATTCTCCTGGGCTGCCATGTAAAGTGGGGTAAATCCATTCTGTAGAGACAATGAACACGTCCACATACAATTTCAGTGAAGATCACAGTCTTGGTGTGACACACTTTTACATAGTTTAATGTAGCTTATTTTTACTGAAAGGCCTCTCACCTGTGACTGAGAATTGACACCTGCTCCTCTCTTCACCAGTAGTCGGACTACTTCTTTTTGTCCCGCCAGAGAGGCAATGTGGAGGGCAGTGTTTCCTTTCTGCAGAGACAACTAGGGTTAAGGCCACCAGCCAAATATATATGTGTATGTGCCTATCCTGTGTGGGTACAAATGCCTTAAAAATTCTGAGCTGGTTAAAAGAGACAGAGTATATAAAGTGTGACAGACACAGAAACCTCTGATGTCAACATTGCCTTCCTTGAAAACCAAATTCTGCAAATTGATAACACACAAATGTTTTGCTCTTGCGTCTGTTTTTATTTTCAGGATGTGGAGGTTGTTGACTGAATAATACCAAGGATCATACTGATGTCAATCCAAGGACATGGACAGGAGGGGTGACAGATTCCTTGCAGACTGTTTACTGTCGCTAGCTGTTAAACCTGACGCATTCAACGTCCACACAGCCCACCCCACACTCACTGCCACTCCCCCCTCTCTCTTATCCACTGGAAGGAAAGTATCTTTTT